>NC_081571.1:3057339-3082529 GCF_022355385.1 Mustela nigripes | reverse complement strand
CGGCTAGCTGAAGCAGTCTCAGCTTGCTACTTCTCCGCCATCTTGACCGTCAACCCCCGACAAGTTTATCTTTATTAGCACACTCAGAACTTCATTTCCATGTTTCTTGCTGAATGAAAATGAATACATAACACATCTAACTCCACAGAAAAACCAAGTTTTCTCCAATAGTGGTAAAGGAACAAGGAAGGACAGAAGCTAAATTGCCTTAGCGCTTCCTCCTATCACTTCTCTGCCAATTTTAAACAGAGAGGATCAAGTTACTACTCTGGAAAATAAGCAAAACAAATCATTACTGATATTAATCATTGTCAGTTTATTTTTCCTCCTCTTTTTTATTTAGTTAGGTGCTGACATGTATAAGCTTTAAGTAAATGGAACGTCCACTTGTATTTTATTGCTCGTTACAAACCCTCAAGCCCCAGCAATAGTCACAGTTTATGTTAGAAACAGCAAAACTGATGTGAGTTCTGGGGTTGACAATGACGGATGGAAGCCTCACGCAGACATGCTCTACAGCACCTGAAGTCCTTGAGAATTTTGCACACCATTCGGTACACAGGCAAGGAGAAAGACAGTACACAGGCGCAGCCAGTTCCCACATGCTCCCACCCACACAACTGCCTTGACAGCCACGGGTGGGCTTGTCTGCAACGCATATTCAGATCACTGAATTTCCTGAAGAAGTAAAGCTAGACCCAGAGAAGTCTGGGGCTCTGCACCAAATGCTCTCTGGTTTTCTGAAGTCTGTGCTCGACCCCAGAAGCCCTGCAATGGGCTTGCCAGCTAGCTCAGGACCAGGGACCAGAAGAGGAGTCTCACCCTGGCCCAGGACTGCGGGGTGACACCTGGCAAATCCCTGCTCTCTTTAGGTGCCCGTCTTCTCATCCACCTGTAGCTAACAATGCTTACAATGCATATTTTAAGGGTTTTGTGTACAATATGCATTGTGAGCCGTTGGTATTACTAGGTACCCTGTAAGTGTAAGATGCCTATGTCTTTCCAAGGGAGGAGTTATTTTGAGGACTTCCTTGGATTCCTCATGCTTTACTATCAAAATGTGCCATGTGTCTGTCTTACCAGATAATAAGGAAAGCGATTTGGTTCCCAGTTTTCTGCAGACAGTGTTATCCCACACGAATCCCCTCATTCACTGAATGGCACACATTCTCAGTTCCTTCTCTGCTTAGGACACCTTGCCGGAGCCTAACAACACAGAGACGCACAATACACCTTCGGCTCTCTTAGATTGCCCAGCATGGTAAGGCAGGTAGACATTTACAGAATAAATGACCATGTGTCATGAAAATCTCTCATAACAGAGGTGTGAAAAATGTGCTGGAGGTTAGAGCACTGATAATTTGAGCAATCAATTTTGTCTAGAGGGAGGAGGAGAAATCGTCCAAGTTGGGGAACATACGAGTTGGTGGCTAAAAGATGCCCTGCAGAGGGTCAGATGGAGAAAGCCACAAAAAGGAAGCCTGGGCTGAGGGGAGGATATGGAGGTTCCGCAGCGGGCAGGGAGGGAAGCAGGGGTGGAGAAGAAATCTGTGAAGAGAGGCTTGGGAAATGGACTGTAGATTTTAAACATTTATTTTGACCTAGGGATGATATTTTCACAATTCATTGGCTAAAAAAAAATTGGTAGTAATTGTAAGTTACCATTTCCACCTAGAGCTGACCTTTTTATCTTAAAGATAACTTTCTTAATAAAAACTCTATTAAAAAAAAAAAAACTTATACATTCTTCCTGTGAAAAATCATGTGGTCAGAGAAATGTTGTGGGTTTTTTTTTTAATAATATATCACTTCAAAGGGCTTGACTTTTCAGCCAACCTCAGTGCTTCTCCTTTTCCTCCTGTCAGTATTCATCTACCCCCCGTCTGCTGACTTTATACCACTTATGTGATCATATTCCTCTGAGCAATAGGAAGGCATCGTCCTACCCATTGATCGCAACCCGCAAAACTGCTTTCCAGTTCAAAACCGTGTCATGGAATAGCAGACCATACGCCCAGGGCTCAGCAGGGTCAGGATTCCTTTTCAACCCACAGTATCATTTTGCTCATCTAAGACCTTGGCTGTCCCCTCAATAGTCACCTTCCTTTGTAATGGAAGAAGTTGCTGCTGGCCACAGTGTTCACTAGCATGAGGCATTAGGCATCCTGGGGCCTGTATCCCCGTCTCTTCTGGCCTTCATGGGACCGAGCCAGGCAGGGCTGGGAGTCCTTTAGTGTCCACTGTTATACATGGTGTACTCAAAGTGTGAGATTGGACCACATAAGGTGCAGAATTTTGCTTTAAATAAGAAAATCACAATGCACAGAAGTCCTTCCCTCCTCCTGCTTTCTATTTTTTTTAATAAAGATTTTAATTTTTTGCGATAGAAAAGAGTGAGAGAAAGAAAGTATGAGTCGGGGTAGAGGGGCAGAGAGAGATGCAGACTCCCAGATGAGCAGGGAGCCTGACTTGGGGTTTGATCCCAGGACCCCAGATCAGGACCCGAGCCAAAGGCAGACAGTTAACCCACTGAGCCACCCAGGCACACCCCTCCTCCTGTTTTCCATTCATCTTGGGACCTCTGAGGCCCGTCCCCACACAGCACCCACCATCACTACTCAGAGACCAAATAAGCAGGGTTGGGGTTATTACACAGGAACCAGATCAAGGTGGTTCATCTCAGCCTGGGGAGGATTTCTCCTGCCAAGAACTTTGGGTCTTCTGAAGGCCCCGAATCATGACTGGCACAGCTGATGAGTAAGGAATGGCAGAGTTTACTTGAGAAGTTCACTATTTAAAATTCTCTAAGTCACATTATTCCAAAGCCTGCCCAGGATCACCAGGAGCTTAGAAATAATAAATACCCAGAGGCAGGCCCCACACTAGACCTGCTGAACCAGGAACAGCTTATCAGAGAAAATGCCTTTCTTTCTACTATGCGTAGTTAGAATTCAGCAAGAGATAAATAACTATATAGTAAAATTGGGATGTGTCCGTAAGCCATATGGTCAATGAATATAGCTAGCTTCTCATGGCAGGATTGAAATGATGTTTCTCATGCTGCTGTCTGCACTGCCCCCAGCCAATCAGAGTCTCCAGAATCAAGGCAGGAAATAGAACTCACCAAAAAATTCCTGTGCCAAGTCTGAAATATAGCCACTGGGTTAGCTTGCTAAAAAGTTTCCACTCTGAATTCTCGTGACTGTATAGATAGGGGTGTTTTATTGGGGTGGGGGTTGAAGCAATCCCTGTTCCAACCACTTCAAACTCTACACAGACACCTGACTAACCCAGCAGCACTCCCCAAAGATGGCTTTGGAATTTGCCAGCTACTGACAACTGTGTAATTGAGCTGATGCCACCAGGAGAGTGACTGTTCTAACTAGTAGGACAAGTTCTAAAGCTAAAAACCAATAAAGAGGGTCAAACCCACATTGCAAGCTCAGGTTGAGCTTCTGAGAATCTCAGCTTCCTGTGGAGGCCCATTCATCCCCACAGGACACTCAGGGACCAGTAAGGAACACCTTTCTGGGTCCACCTTTATCTCCTAAGATAAAGCTGTTCCTTCACCCCCTGAAGAGTGGGCTCTGCAGACTGTGTCTCCAGGACCCAAGAAGCATCTGTGCTGACCCCGCCACAATTTCTCCTGACCTGCCGTGTACATTTTCAAAGCAATTGGTCAAGGGTAAGGTCCAGTTTGGCAGCAGTGGAGCAGAATGAAGTGAATGACAACTACACACTGTGAGACTCAGGAATAAAAATGACGGAACCCATTGTTTATGTAAATCATACCACAGGAGCTCCGTAAACCAGATCTCAGGCTTGATCCTTGGGGAAAAGAATGATAACAGCATCATAAATTTCTACCCAAGAACATCACTGTGTACATAATGTATTACAGGTAGTATTTTTGCATTTCTGAAAGTGTGCTTTGCACACATTGCTTAGAGAGGTTAAGTAACCTAAGATCATACAGCAAGTACAAGAGTCAGAAACTAAGAAAAATAAAACCACCTGCTTAAAGAGATCTATGTTCTGTATCCTTGGGAGAAACCAAATGCCATCAGTCACTTAGTTCAATTTATTACTAATTACCACTAATTACTAATTTAGGATTTTTTTTTAAGGACACAGGTCCCTACTTTTCTCATCACGACTTCCGGAGCACCCTTGGTCTCTTTTGGCCATCATCTCTTGAGGAAAAACTGTACACCACCTATTGCACCAGTCTACTTAATTTCATTAACTACTAAATACTCGATAACTACCAAAAACAAACAAACAAACAAACAAAACTTTTGCGAAAGAGCTTCTCAAACCATGGCAAGCCTAGGCATCAACCTTGTTTGGCCAGTAAAAGAAACGAGACTCAGAGGGCCTCTTGAAATGAAGGGAGCACCTCGGAGGGGGTGGGAGCATCTAGGAGGGAGTGGGAGCACCGAGGAGGGAGTGGGAGCATCTAGGAGGGAGTGGGAGCATCGAGGAGGGGGTGGGAGCATCTAGGAGGGAGTGGGAACACCTAGGGGAGTGGGAACACCTAGGAGAGAGTGGGAGCGTCTAGGAGGGAGTGGGAGCACCGAGGAGGGAGTGGGAGCACCTTGGCAACTCTTACCCAGAGGACAGGTCCCTGTCTGCTCTTGCTAGAGGGGCGTCCTCATCCCTACTGACTCATGTTCTTTTCATAAAAATTTATTTCAGCAGTGCATATAAAGAGACCATCTCACGTAATACTGTAGCTCATCACTTTATTACAACCGCCTTCAGATTTTATCTCCACCCTCTACCAGATAAATCTCCCAGTGGCCATGGGCAGCACTTGAGAGAAACAGCACAGTCCTGAGCCAGTACATGGCTCCATTAAACAATGAATAACAGTTACTCAACAAGCTGCACAGCATTTATTTAAATTTAGCAGATAAAAAACAAGCAGTGGCCATAGGCCCAAGCTTGACCGAAAGTCATTAACAGCATTAATTGCAATAATAACATTAATTTAGTGCCCTCGCTGTGCCGGGAGCTGTGAAGAGTCTTGTAAAGTTCTATGAATATAATTTAATTTCATGTAATCCTCTTGGTAACCCCTGGGAGCTAGCTGCTAATATTATCCCCACTTTCAGAAGCCAGGGGTGCAGAGGGTTAAGGAAACCCCCTGTAGTCACGTAGGGGCTAAGGGCAGCTTCAAATCCAATGAGAGACAAAAGAAATTACATACTAAATAATCATGTTACTTTTCCTAGTGGGAAAAAAATAAAACCAGATTGCCAAATTATTCCTTAGATACCACTTCCTTCGATGTTCCTTCGAATACCACTTCCCAGTTCCCAGATTCATAAATTCTAGACTTAGAATGTACCAGCACACTGTATTTTAGGTGACTATTATATCCCACTTCCAGTCTACATGAGAGAGAAGCATTCCCTGTAATGTTTCAGCATGTCTTGGTTCCAACAAATAGAATAATTATATGAGAGGGGATGAAAGAAGTCATGTGGGTAAAGGGAACTAAAGCCTTAAAAAAAAAAAAAAAAAAACCCTCAAAAAATTTCATGCCCAAATGTTGGTTCAGACTGCAGAATCAAAGCTCTGAGGAAGTACCCAGGAGGAAAAAAAAAAAAAAACAGCCTCATCTTCTCTTTCTTTCCCTGAGAAAATACAATTTTCATCAGACAGTAAAGCCCTTTTGGATAAAGAATCCATTCCAGTTGGCTAAACTATTTATAGGCATGGTTCACCGAAAATATAAAGGCAATAAAAATATGATACAGAATTTAAAAAATGAGATACTTAAAAGTGACTTCTCAGGAAAACTTTCAAGAAACATAAAATTATAGGTGACTCCTAGTTCCAACTCGGAGGACTAAAAAGAGGCATTTGGCTAGTTGTAGGTAAACAGAATTCTGGGAACTTGCTGCAGCATTCACGGGCTTCTCTGAATTTGAAGGAATTCTTGCTCATTTCAGTTAACATAAGCTTGAGAGCTTGAGAGATCTGTGGTTGTCAGAAGCTATACAGCAAACCTAAAATACAGAATCAATTTGTGTTCCAGAGGTTTTCTTGGTCTTTCTATGAAAATAAAACTAAACCACAAAATCTTTTCAGATTCTTGAGGCCACAGGGTCTTGTTAGAAACCAAAGCAAGAATTTCCTTATAAAATTGTACCCAAAAATTGTTATGGTGAATGATAAATCTCAGCCATTCTCTATCCAGTGCCAAAACAGCAAGAAGAAAATTACAGTATTTGGGTTTTTTTGTTTTTTATTAAGTTTTTTTATTTTAATTCCAGTATAGTTAACATACAGTGTTATATTATTTTCAAGTGTATACTATAGTGATTCGACAACCCTATACATACTCATTGCTCATCACAATAAGTGCTCTCCCAATTCCCCCCACCCCTCGGCCTTCCCCTTGTAACCATCAGTTTGTTCTCTATAGTTAAGAGACTGCTTTTCAGTTTGTCTCTTTTTCCCTTTGTTCTTTTGTTTTGTTTCTTAAGTTCTACACATGAGTGAAATCATATGGTATTTGTCTTTCTCTGGCTGACTTATTTCACTAAGCATTATACTCTCTAGCTCCATCCCTGTCCTAGCAAATGACAAGATTTCATTTTTTAAAACTGAGTAATATTCTATCATAGATGACAGACTGATAGATAGATATCACATCTTCTTTATCCATTTATCTATCGAGGGACACTTGGGCTGCTTCCATAATTTAACTATTGTAAATAATGCTGCAATAAATACAGGGGTGTGTGTATCCCTTTGAATTACTGTTTTTGTATTTTGGGGGTAGATACCCGATAGTGCAATTGTGGGTCATAGGGTAGCTCTATTTTTAACTTTTTGAAGAATCTCCATGCTGTTTTCCAGAGTGGCTGCACCAGTTTGTATTCTCACCAACAGTGCACCAGGGTTCCTTTTTCTCCACATCCTCATCAATAGTTGTTTCTTGTTGAAAAATGTTGAGCATCTTTTCATGTGCCTGTTGGCCATCTGTATGTCTTCTTGGGAGAAATGTCTGTTCATGTCTTCGGCCCATTTTAATCAGATTCTTTGTTTTTCTGGGTGTTGAGTTTTTTGAATCAAAAAGGTCCCTGCAACTCTACCCATCCTGGTGCCTCTGCCTAGAGTCAACACCTTCTCCTGATGATATCCTGGGCATCCTTCAAGACCTGAAGAAATGTCACCCCGTAAGCAATAGGCAGTAAGGACAATTTTCACCTAACTTAGCCAGAGTTTCTCTGCCTCATCCAAAGATGCCCTGTTATGCTTTGGCATCACCTCCAAACCCCACCACACAAGGTGCTCCACGTGGTTGGGGCCTAAGATGTGTTTGTTGACTCTGGTTATAAGAAAACTTAACATGACAATATTTCTAAGTACCTAGATTACAAATGCTTCCCAGTTCACAGAATGTTTCAGCTCCCAGGAGACCTTGTACCACTTGAATTTTGTGTTAATTGAAGATGCTGCTGGATCCCTGCTTGCTGCCCCTACATCAGCCTGCAGTGAGGGTTGAGGTTGGGGCATATTAGCATGAAACTGACTTCATTAATACTCCTCAGGTTACCTTCATGTTTCACTTTCCCTTTCCTTTTTGAATAGACCTAAACCTTACTAAAATTTTCTTGACAGTCATTATTCAAGTGTGACAAATATGGGGAGGGTTGACTGCTCTGATGATAGAAGATTCCAGTAACAAAAACTACAAGAAGCCTTCTCCTTGTGTGGCAGCCATCTGCATATCCATTATTTTGCCCTTCTGTAATTCTGCTGGGTATAATGAACTGGCACTCAGCACTCGTTCTCAACCCTTTCCAGAATACTTCTGTGCCCTGTAGAAGCTGAGAGGCTAAGGACTACATTTCCCAGACTCCCCTTCAGCTAAAGGTCCTGATGATATAAAATGTTGTTAAGATTTTAAGGGTAGAAGCAATGTAGAGGAGGGACTGATCCCTTTTGTTTTTTTTCCCCTCTGGGTATTAAGAGGCAGTTGCAGGTAAGACAAGGAGCAGATCTTGCTTTCAAGTGTCCATCCCTAGCTTCAGACTCCCCTGTCCTGGACTAGGACAAAGATTTTGTTCTAGGCATTATTTCCAGAGTTCTAGCCTGATGCCTACTTCTCTAGTCTTTCCAGTACTTGTGTGGGCACCTAAGCTCCCTAAAACAAAGTCATTTCTGCTTAAAATACCTGAACTGGATTCTGTGTTTTGAACTGAACCTTGATTGGAAAAGCAAATAATATTTTAAAATTCTATATTTGTAACATTTTCTTGGCTGTTTAACAATTACAATTACGATGTTTTACAATTTACAGTTTTGGTAGAGCATCAAGCTTGTATGTATTGAGCACTGCATAATTCTATCCAAAACAGCAGAATTTTTCAGTTACCATACCATAGTTTGCCAAACATTGAAATCCCAGTGACCATCTTGGAAAACACCCACCAAGTAATAACAGTAAAGTTGGCTTTATTGGGTATTGTATTTGCTGGGGGAAAACAGTACTTACACATTCAACAAAGAACCTGAATGGGTCTCATTTAGAAGTCACTTGACCTAAATAGTTCAAGGAACCACAAGTAGCTTAGAGCTAATCAAGGTGTGAGTAGTAATTTTTTTTTCTTCTTGAGAAAGAGAAGGAAAAAGAAATCAGGAACTAGCTAGTAAATTTTAAGAAGATATAAATTTTGAGCTTCCAAAAATCAAACATATAAAAAGTCAAGTGCTGCCAATATTTGCCATTAAAGTCAATTAGTAGAGGGACACCTGGGTGGCACAGTCAGGTAAGCATCAGGCCCAGGTCATGACCTCAGGGTGGGGTTCTGAGCTCAGCTCAGAGTCTGTTTAAGATACTCTCTCTCCCTCTCTTTCTGCCCCTCCCCAACTAAGAAAAATAAATAAATCTAAAAAAAAAAAAAGAGTCAGTTAGTAGAAACATAATTTTATGCCAAAGCTTGATGAAGCCTTACCTGTCATTGGAAGGAAAACAAAAAGCTAGTATCACATCCCACAACAGATCATTATAGAAAAATAAAGAGTGTGTCATCCATTTCTATAGTATAATAAACAACATTTATTTAAGTAAAATGCTGCCTAAAAGGAACAGGAGACTACAGATAAAGTTCCATTATTTAGACTCTGCATTAATAAGCTATAGATTTTATTTAATCTGTATATTCCCAAAGCCCATCATGTTAGGCATAGACTAGGCCTTGAATAAAAATGTGCTAAGGACAAGTTAGCAGACATTGATAAGAAAGGATAAACAGATTTACTTGAAATGTATATCCATGCAAATTCTGGAGTATAGTGGAAGTTTTTAAGAACTATACATAATGAAATAAGATAATTCATAATGAAAACAATTTTAGAGAAGAGATGTAAAAGCAGGCCAAGTCACAGAGCACAATGAGGGGGCTAACCTATTGAATGCTAAGGGGGAGACGAGTAAGAAATGACCTAGAGAGAGAACCAAAACCAAAAGCAATATAAAGAGAATTTGGATACTGGTCCTAGAACTAGCAAACCAGAGGGGATGTGCTACTTGAAAAACAGGCAAGAGAACTGTGAAAATTCTAAAACTTTGATGAAATAGGAAAATGCATAAACATGAATTCAAAAGAAATCAATTTATAGTTGACAAATCCCATATGAAATGTTGAAAATTTTTGGAGAGTCGCAATTTTGATTACTAACAATGAAATGCACTTTTCTAAATATTAAGTATATTTCCAAGAGGTTTACACTACCTAAGATTATTAGCAATCAATAAATTAAATATTTTTAAATGGTAGCCTAAATGCAAAGCAAACTAGTCAAGTACAATTTCTATGATATCTTCAAAGTTGTAAAGGACCATTGCACGCACCCACCTGCCCTTCCTGCTCCAGCACACCAGTTTCCTGCTGGATTCTAGAAGAGCAGATTCCTTGCCTCCCCCTGGAGACTCCCTGTTAGAGGGTTCCTGCCTCTTGCACCTGCCCTTCACACCCTGCTCCTACTCCTCGCTCTCCTCAGACACCCCTCCCCACTTTCCCAACCTGCTGTGGTAGGAATTAATTACTTCTGTAACTTATGCACAGATGAAGTCTTAACCGTGGCAATTCTGTCCTCTTCTAAATTCCGAGTAGAGTAGAACCTGGTTCTCAATGAGTATTTGTTATATGAAAGAATGAATGAATGAATGATCATACAAACAAACAGATAAGAAGGGGATTGGAATCACAGAATAAAGTGGGGCCTCAGCCAAGGACAGTATCTGGCCCAGTGGACCCTGAAATGGGGTCCCAGGGAAATCAAATGGGTACCCGGGAAAAGGGCGCCAATAAGGCACTTGGCAATGTTACAGTTCTGACCGGAGTCCACCCTCTTTGTAACTATAACCAAAGCTACAACAGCCTCGTAAGTCATACATAAATCTAATTACATCCCTAGAAACAGGAAATATGGAAAGGATCTTACAGAAATGGTTTTCATGAGATTTTAGGCTCAAAGGACTTTAAGTGGGTCTCATTATACAACATATATCGAAATTCAAATTTCACTGCTGGATATCAGTTTTAGGTCGGGCTCATCCAGGAGCTGCAGTATTTCTAGCAGCAGGTTATCATAAAGAATGAAAGAACCTTGACATGCAAATGATTTCTTGTCCCAAGCAGTCCTCTCAGCATTGTGGTTGGTTTTAATCGGGTGTTCTGAAAAACTTTTTTTTATATTTTGGATAAAAGACATGCCCACTTTTATCCAGCCCCCATGCCATGCAGAATCAAGTGAGAAAAACAAATTCCCTCTGTACACACAATAAAAAGTATGAATGCTGAGACACAACGTTCTGGAAAGACTCCCCAAAAGAGATTAGTTTTAAGGAGAATTTAGAAGAAAGGGATGTGCACTAAACAGAGCCCAAAATCCAATGCCCAGAGAAATATAAAAGAATGCAAAATGCTAAGATAAAGGCACATTTATTTAAAGAGATGTTTTTAGTCTTAAAGAGGAGCAGTCCTTTAGGATTATGGAATTATTTCTGGCTTGGACCTTGCAAGACATTAAATGAACTCGTGCTAATTTCTCTTTTTTAAAAATAAAATGGCAAGATCATTTAATTTAGAATGGGCTGTCCATGGCTGCGCCCACCATTCATGTTTCTCCAAATCTCTCTTCCAAAAACAACTGAGAAGACTTGCAGATAAAAATATGCCAATATTTCATAAATAAAAAGCCATCAAAATAGACAGTAGGAGTAACTGATAACATGCTAAAATGCTTCTGCCTCACACAAACAAGCTATAATTTTAACAGAATTGTGTGTTTGATGCTCTCACCTGTCCAAACAGCAGAGGCAAGTCTCTGCAAAGTGGAAATCAGAATTGAGCATGAACAGAAGCTCCTAAGATTAACTGTACGGAAACGGAGCTATTTGGTGGCCAACAAGCACATCTTTCTTTCCGTGCATAGGCATCAAAGTGACAGTCCTTTTGTTTGTAAATGGGCTCATATTAAATACTTTAACAGTACCCAAGGATAGAGCTGAACTCTCAAGTTAAACCATCTCAGAACATGTGCGTGTGCACGCACATGTGTGTGGAGGCATTGCACACGTTTAGCCACACTTAACTATCAAGAGGCACTGCATTGTCTAACTACCTGTTTAACAGAAGAGGTTGGATCTTACCATGCAAGTGCATTTTTTTAAGTGTATAATGACACCTTCACAGAAGGACAGGATCCACTGAGCAGCAGGTCCAAATATCCAGGTTGTGCATAATGTAAGGGAAAGCTCGGTGCTCGGGTCGCCGCCTGGGACCTTTCCCGCAGGTCGGGCTTCTGAATACACGCCTCCCATTTGGGCCTCTGCATTTTTCTCTGCCTCTGCAGCTGTCTGGCTATGAAAAGCCTGGAAGAGACATCAAAATGCAGTTATTTTTTACATGGAGCACATTCCATAAAACCCAAGGCTTCTCTTGGGGAGTTGACACTTCTTGTCTGTTAATCCCCTACCTCTCATCTTTCGCCTTTTTTCATCTCCCCTAATCCATCCGATTGCAACCACTGTCTCCACACTCACCTTCCGTGGCTCCAGGCCTCTGGTCCCACCCCCACCCACACCCTGGCCTAAAAATGGCACTGCGTCCCCTTCCCCTGGGACCCAGAATGGCCAGGCCACCTCTTTCCCTCTTCTCCTGCAGCTCAGTCTCTGGCTGTGTTGACCCTCAACTAGACTGCTAAGCTTTATCTGGCATTGGAATTCAAAGATATGCATCTATTTATGAAGACGTATGTATCACCCAGCTATAAATTAAAGCAGACACTTGACAGTAAAAGAATACACTAGGCTAATGGCTACAAACCAGGCACCATGATCAGAAAGCTCACTGGGGACCCCAATTTTAATCCCACTCAGGAAACGTGCATGACTTGCTTGATTTGCAGCCCGATATCTTTGTCAAGATACATCAGCAGTGTAGGATATCTTCTGGGATTTCATTGTCTTTTTTGTTAATTTAATTTTATTTTTTTCAGTGTTCCAAGATTCATTGTTTATGCACCACACCCAGTGCTCCATGCAATACGTGCCCTCCTTAATACCCACCACCAGGCTCACCCCACCCCCCACCCCCCTCGCCTCCAAAACTCTGTTTCTCAGAGTCCACAGTCTCTCATGCTTTGTCTCCTCCTCCATTTTCCCCCAATTCACTTTTTCTTTCCTTCTTCTAATATCCTCCATGTTATTCCTCATGCTCCGCAAGTAAGTGAAACCATATGATAATTGACTTTCTCGGCTTAACTTATTTCACTTAGTATAATCTCCTCCATTCCCATCCATGTTGATGCAAAAGTGGGTATTCATCCTTTCTGATGTCTGAGTAATATTCCATTGTGTATATGAACCATATCTTCTTTATCCATTCATCTGTTGACGGGCATCTTGGCTCTTTCCACAGTTTGGCGATTGTGGCCATTGCTGCTATGAACTTATTATCTTTTTTTAAAAAAACAACTACTAATTGAAGAAATCATTGCGATACGGCATCTGCCACGTAAGATGGCCCTAAGAAAGGAGGTGCTGGTATTTGTGTTTCATGGACACAAGCCCTGATACTATCTTCAGCCTCGACGTGTTCCCTATATAAGGGAAGTGTCGTCCAGAGCTAGACAAATCCAGCACTACCACTGTGAGCCCTTCTCCTTAGCTCTTACAGATACTGAGTATTGTTGAATAGATTAGGAAGATGTATTCAAAAATGTTTCTGAAGCACTTTGTATTTGCTAGGAAAATGCAGGCAGGAATTTCTAATAAGCCTCAGGTTTAGTCACCCCAGCCCTTGGAAAGGACGGCCATGACCTCTTTTGTTTCACACAGCAAAATTGGCATGAAAGCAGGATGACATGTTTTCATTTCTCTAGGGAGGGGACACTAAATTGGGAACCAAAGTATTAAAAAGGTGGTAATTACTAAAAATATCTAAACTCCAGCTGCCTCTTTCAATCCTAAATTCAGAATAATCCACGAAACCTGACAAAGAATCAAATCCCTGCCGTCCTTAAATTCCTTTGGTTCCCTCTTCCCCCAAATTTCCATCTCATGGTATGTCAGCTCATCTACAATCTTCTTGCCTAAATACATCTTTCAAGGTGGAGCACACCCCCAAAACCTGCACACATATATGCACAAAGACACCACAAAATACACACACACACACACATCACACACCATACATGTATGTACACACCCACCCCACAAACCCCATACATACACTGCAAAACACACACATGGTATACATACAAATCATGTACCACACAGGCATGCCCACAAACACAAGCCACACACACAATTAACCACACATGAACACGCACACACATCACACCTCAACATACACACCATACACACACGACACATAGTGTGTTTCCTGTCTTGGCCCCTTCCTCTTTGATCACCTCTCCCAAACTTAGGAGGCCAGCTCCCATGTTCACAACCCTTTTGGAGGAAAAAAGTACCCCCCTCTCCACACATGACTTATGATGTTTTTCCTCTCTAAAGCTCATGCAGGAAACAAAATGTAGGTTAATCAAGAGACTCAAGTTCTACCTCAACTCTGACACGGGTTGCTCTGGGACCCAACATGAGTGACCTTGGACTCAGTTTCTTTGTCTACTAATAGACATGACACTTTCCTCAACCTACATTCCAGGGCCCGTAGAAGGACCTAACAGCATGACAAACACAAAGGAACTTTGAAAAATATGTAACACAATTAAAACATGCTGTGCAGAATTTATTTCTTTTTTGAGGCAGATACCACAGAGTATCAATTCTATACTTTTTCCTAAAAGGTTCCTTGGTTTAACTGTGAAAGAGGGAATTGGGAGCTGGCAGAACCCACTGTCTCATCTCCTGAAGGATCTGCCAGCCCTCAGGAAGAGCCCCATGCGAACTCTCCCTCCTGGTGCAGGCCCTAGAAAGGGATGCTGTCACTCCTCCCACAGGTAGACCCCAGGGACACCCGTAGTCTAAGAGCAGACCCTACTCATGCCAGTGAAAGTCCTGCATTTTTATGAGCTCTCTTTAAGGAAGAAAACACACAATTTCAAGTTCAGTGGAAGCAGGCCCTTCGAAATGGTGTGGGGAGATGAGATTCTTATAGTTTAAGTTTCATTGCAGTAAACTCACCTCTGGACTTATTTGTCCCAATAGATGACAAGTTCCCTGAGGATGGGGCCTGGGTCTTCTGGTGTCAGGAAACCTCCCACAACCCTCATGGTGGTTCCTTGGTCTGCAGTGAGAGCTCAGCACGTGCCAAGGTCCAGTCATCGGCTCCTCCCACATCCGCTCTGTGGACACTCTTCCTGCTGGCGCATCTCACACAGCAAGTTAAATTACCCGCTCATTCAAAACCGATTTCCAGGCACTGCAGCTCCAAGCACTGTGCCAGGGCCCAGGGCAGGGTAGGTGCAAAGATGCTTAAGACAGGTCTTGGGCCTCTGGGAGCACCCAGACTTGGCAGGGGAGAAAGACTCACAAACGAATGACCACGACGCAAGGAGGCAAGTTTTAGACTCAGAGGGAAGCCCGGGGCTAGGAGCATGGATGAGAACAGAGGAAATAAAAATGATTTTACCTCCAGGGGAGGTGGCAATGAGCAGACCTTTGAAGGAGAAGTAAAGGAGAAGAGCATCTGAGAGAGAAGGAAGCAAGGAGCAGGAGCAGGTACATATGGCAAGATTGGTGGATGGTGAGTAGTTGCAAAGACTCAGAACAATGGGCTTCGGGGGCAACAGGAGAGATGGCAGCCAGAAGGGGCCCCTTAAGATGAACAGACAGACTTGGGTTGCCTACAGTCAGATCACAGAATACACCAGAACCACCATGACCAATGTAGCACATAATCTCATGACTTACAGTGAGACAGCAGCCAAAGTATACATGTCAATCAATGACTCAATCGACCAATATTCATTGTAGGCGCCATCTTGTTTTACCCTGAAGACAGAAACACATGACGAGATCCCTTCCCTGTCATTCTTTTGGGTTCACTGGGAGGAGGAAACCAATAGCCATGAACAGCACAAGAATCATTCAGTGTCAATGTGTATGACACGGACTATAAGAGATTCAAAAAGGGAAGTATTCCAGTAGCTCAGGGTCAGCAGAGAAGATTGAGTCTGCCCTTCAAGGAAGGAGGGCTTGAAGCCATGAGCCCTGTGCATGTAGCTACACCACAGCTAAGAGTGCAGGCCAGGGGGCGGGGGGCATGTAAATTTCTTTTGTTTCATTTTTTAAAAGTTCATGTAAATTTCTTTTATTTCATTAAAAAAAAAAAAGACTGCAGCTCACGGTTGTTCTGGACTGAATCCCCAGGGTGGGATTCCTGCTCTGCTCTAGTATTTGCTGATTTGGGGTGCTGAGACCTGTCACTTAACCTCCCTGAGCCTCAGTTTACCCAACTGTGAAATGAAACATATGAATCTCTTGTATTTCAAAATCCTGTAACTAGATGTTTCAAAGGCAAAGAGTATTGATTATGTGTTGTATACATATTAAAAAACCCTATGAAAAAATGGTGGTGGGCAGGGTGGGATGCAGCCCATTGGATGCCGTTTTCTTTGCTGAGTTCCCGAGCAGCTGCAGCCTGAGCAGGGGGAACAACGTGGTAGGGAGAAGAGGCGGGAAGAGCCCCTGCAGCAGGGATGACCTCCCCAGGCTCTCCCAGAGCCCACACGGGCTGGGAAGCAAGATTAGCACCCAGACGCCTCGCTTGGATGGGCTCCGTCAAAAAAGAACATCCAGCTCATTTAAAGGTTGGGGAGCTCTCCATGAGCAGCGTTGCCAGTGAATGCTAAAGGGAATCCTTGAGGAAGTTAGTCTAAGAAATTGTTTCCTTGCGGGTGCATATATTCTTCAGAGCAGCCAGGCTCGAGCCATCTGGGTTTCCCTGAGCCCCTGAAATTGGACCTTAATGGAATAAACTGTGCAATGTAAACAAAGCAGAAGAGAAGCCTTTGTGGCTAAGAGGAGCCCCTCAGTTTTTAAAAGGAGGGGTAGAGGCTGGTTCTGTATGTGTTCTGGTTTGCACTGAATTTTCTTTCAAAGAATTCAATTTGCTTTCCAGAGCAGGTGAGGAGAAGGAATGTGAAGCAGAATGATCAAATTTCATCCAAAAAGTACAGAAGTAATGGAATCAGCCATTACATTAATCCTCATCTTCAGACAAATTTTTCTTAAAGTCAGCAGGTGGCAAGATAGTGGGCCAAAGGTGACAACTGACAAAATCCGCACTTTTCCTTCTGCAAAGCCTGTTGCAAAATCCACTATCTTTGCCTAGGCAACGCTAGGAAATTACTCTTTTGTTGTGTGAATAACAGATCCCGATAATTATTTCTTTTTTAGAAATTTTTCATCCAGTTGTTGGTGATTAGATTTTCCTCCACGTGCATGAAAGGCTTCCAGCTGCCCTAAAGGTGCTCAGCAGGCTTTGGACACCCTGGACCATGACAGTGTTTGGGGCACTGAGGCAGCATGGGCGTAGAAAGATCTTGAGGCTGGAGTAACTGTATTCTGTCCCAGTTTTGTCACTCACCAGACGTGTGGCTTAAACAAGGTGCCCATGTTTTCTGAGGCTCAGTTTCTTTTTCTGTCACTTAAAGATGCTCTTAATTACATACATCACATGTCCATCCTACCTCAAAGGGTTGTTGGAAAGGTTGGTACAAGACGGCCAGTGGCATGGGCTTGCCTCTCTGCCCATCACCCCTGAGGCAAAGACACATTTACGCCTGTGGTGCTGTGATGTCCTGTGGGGAGCAGAAAGACTGGGCATGGAAGACCCCTTCTAGCCCCCACGATACTGTGCCACTGTGTGATCTTGGGCAAGTCACCCCAGCCCTCCTGTGGAGCTCCATGCCCTCAACTGCAAAGTGAAGGCGATGAGAATCTTTGGTATTCTTAATATCTTTCCTATTAGAGATTGCTAATATTCCTTCCAGGCCTAAACTCCTGATTCTAATGTGTATTACTTTGTAAACTGTTAATTGTTACCTAAACAGGAGACACCGTTAATCAAATTGTACAACAGTCCAAGAGCCAGATGTAAGTGCCCTGAAATGACAAGAGGCAGCCCATCATTGTGGGCCAAGCAGCTTCTGTCACTTGGATTCTCAGACAGCTCAGAAGGGGAATAGCAGAGCACGAAACACACATCTTCAGTAAAGATGCTGCTTTCGTGGGGTTTCAGGAAAAGGGCTTCTTCCCAGGAAGGCAAACTGCTCTTCAGTGACCCCTCCTTTACATGCCCCAGACTTCAAAGCCTTTATATCCCAAAGTTACTTGCAGAAGACCCACTACCGACAACAGATCTCTGGCTAAAATGGATTCACATATAGTGTCTTTATTCCAAAGACATGAAACTTTCCTCAGGATTTATAACCTGTTTGACCAATTACAATGATCATTTTCTAATTCTCAGGATCACTGAGAACCATCCCTTATTTTTAAATGTTCAGTAGATATTTGAAGAGCTCTTACATGCAAATCTATAGAATATTTTGAACATTAAGTTTTTCTTAAAGCTCTAAACAGTACAATGAATCTTGGAACACTACATCAAAAACTGACATACTGTATGGTGACTAACATAGCATAATAAAAAATTAAAATAATAATAAATAAAAAATAGACTCAAAAAATAAATAAACTGCTGTAATATGTTCCCTAAAAAAAATTTTTTTAAAAAGCTAAAAATTTTTTTTAATTAAAAAAAAAAAGCTCTAAACTGTACAGAGACAAATATTGCCCAGAGGAAAATATAACCAGGGCCATCTGAGACCCTTCTGACACGCATTGCTTCCCAAATACTTCCATCAAAGTATACCTAACAACAAAGAACAATGAATATAGAGTCCCATAAGTCTGGGGACGGAAATTTAAGGGGCGTGATGGTAAGCAAAAATAACCATAATAATTTGTCCCTGAAGTCAATGTTTCAATTTCAACACTCCTAATAAATGTTGTGTTTTTAATCCATGACATTCCCTATATATGCTTTGATATGACATGAATGTTTTGAATTACCCACCAGTTGAGATCCTTAACTCTGTTCCCACATCTTTGCATATAGCTAAAGTCCTCAGAAGAAGCTGCCCTATACTTGCTTGGGACCACACATATTTTGTGTCATGCATTGCATAATCTCACGTGAGTGTGCAGAGCTTGGCTGGGTGGCATCAGTAGGCAAACCAGCAAAAACAGGGTTAGGGCCTAAATCTCTTGTTACTGGGTATCTGGGCCCTCAAATCCAAGTACAGAACAGTTCTGATGGTATTTTGAAGGAGAAATTCCTTTTACCTCCGTCCACGGAACAATTCTATCTCTGCATGGCAAACAGCAGCAGACTGGAGATGGGGAGAAAGCAGCTAAGGGCAAAAGAGAGTAATATGAGATATCTTGCGCCTTCCCCATTCCTACCCTGTCCCCCAGCTCAGAATTGGAACTGTCAGAATCGAGATTTGCTCGAACACATCCTACTAGTATGCCACTCACCGCCTAACCTCTCGTAGATAGACAAGTATAAAGAGCATTCAGGTGAAATGAGAACATACATAGCATTTTTTTTAAGTATGAGATATTATGTGCTCAATGAAGTGACTTGACTATGCCCAGGGGAATTATAGCAATCTTCTCCAACTTGATACGAAATCATACTTTCAGACTCTGCACCATCTTACTTTTTTACAAATATATGAATTGAGAAAGGATTGATTTCTTCA
The DNA here is from genome assembly GCF_022355385.1 of Mustela nigripes. Lineage (NCBI taxonomy): Eukaryota > Metazoa > Chordata > Mammalia > Carnivora > Mustelidae > Mustela > Mustela nigripes. The sequence continues at coordinate 3,063,263 of NC_081571.1, read as the reverse complement.
ACTTTGATATTCATTTCACAATGGGGAAGAAATATTGTCCTCCCTGTGAAGAAAGATGCAAATTTACATTTACCTTCTGAGCAGGAATGCTTCACCCAAAACTTTAGAAATCTTGCTGTGAAGGTGTTCTTTTGTTTGCTTTGTAGCAGGATGTGTGTATTAGTCTTGGAAATTAATACTAACTTCCAACGAGGCAAATCTCTAAATCTCATTGGCCTGACCTAATAAATGCCTATTTGTCACTGAGGCAAAGCCAGTCTCCTGCATCCCAAAGCCCCTCTCTGTGGAATACTCGGTCTCCAGACCACTGAAGAGGGGACCAGAGGTAGGGCAGACATCTCTGTTTTTCACTGCCTTCACCTGAAAGGGGTCCTAGGCCTTTTGCTCACAGCCATTGGCTCCCCCAACTCACCATAAAAGAGGACAGGCACTATTTGGTAAGTCCATATTGTCTCTGCCCAAACAGGCAACACCAAAGCTCTTTCCTAATGTGGACACTGTGAGCATTTGCAGTGGGAAATCACTTACGCAATCCTGACTGAGGGACCCTGCATTTCTTCCAATTGGCTGCCTTATAGCCCTGAATTCTCCATTGCAGGTGTTATCCTCAGGAAATCCAATTAAAATAAACATGTTTCCTGAAAGAGTCAACACAATTACTCACATTAGAACAAACTGGTCTTCTATGCCAAGGAACACGGGAAGGAGGAGGTTGAACTAAAGAGTTGGAAGAAAAAAAGAATCTGGCAGTCCCCACACTTGCTGGGGGGAGAGTTTTGAGGACAGAATAGCAAGTATCCTTCTCCTGCTTCTCTCCTCTGTCCTTCCCTCTTTTCTCTTCTTCCTTCCTCTGTTTCCTTTCTCTTCCTTCCTCGTCCTGCCTCTCTCCATCATTATCACAAATTGGGTGTCCACCATATGCTAACACTGCTCTGCTTTCCGGAATTGAGACAGGAGGTGACAGAGGCCACCCCGATGGGGAGAAATGAGGAGAGTGGAAGTAGTCACACCTAGTGCCCAACGTGAGAGCTGTGAGAAGGTCGTGCACGGGGATGCGTGCCTCCACACAGAGAAAAGCATCCACCCAGACAGCGAGAAAATGATGCTGACCTTTAACCCTTAAAGAGACCATAGAGGTCAGCCAAGCCCTCTGTATTTTAGTGAGAAAAGGATGAGGTGCCTGGGGACCAGTGGGTTTCCCCAGGGTCCTCCTTGACTCCATGTCCACAGACCAGGACCAGACCTGAGGGTTTTCCTACCGAAAGCACATTCACTTCCTACACAGACTAACCCACAATTAACCCATTGCCTGCCTGCTTAGGGATGATAAGACCCCTAAGGTTCTTATCACCTTCTTGTTCTTAGGATTTCTTGTAAAAATTCTCCCTGCGAAATATTGTCTTTCTCCAAGTCCATCTTCACCACCCTGTGAGCCTATCCAACGAGATTTCAGTCTGTTTCCTTTGTTCAATAAACACGTTCTTCAACATGCATAAAAGATAAAAATGTGCTCTTCTCCTATGGAGTGAAAAACAAATCCACATTTAATTAAAGAGTTTCTATGTTAAAGAAAAAGGCAAGCAGGGTCTTTGATTCCATGATCAGGCTTGCCCAGAGAAGTTTGGAAAGTGAGGGTTTTCTTTTATTTTGTTTTGTTTGGTTTTTTCCTGCCACTAAAGTGCAGAGTTTATCAAGTGTCCCATGACCATTGCAGTTGGGATGGACCTAAATTTCAGGATGCACATCTGTCCTCAATAACGGGAGTTGATGGTGGAAAATGGATCCCATGTGGCTATTCAGCAGGCCCTGATGTGGTCCAGCTGTGGGAGAAATCCCTGCTGATGAGAGCAGAAGAGGGAGCTGTGTTTGGATGTCCCAGTGTGGCATAATAGTGTGGGAGCTGGGATTAGAGTGTGGTCACAATAGAAAGCCATGCCTGAGGTCATGCCCTGTCCATAGCAGGAGTCAGTCAGCCAACAGAGTCAGAGGAAGCTGCAGCAAGGGCATTTTTAAGTAGGAGGGATTTATTCTTACAAGACGGCCATCCCTCAAATGTTTGCCTCCTTACCTCCAGCCCTTCTTCTAGCCATAATGGCACAAAGGACCATGAAGGAATAGAGCATGAGCATTCCTATCAGTGAGTTGCTTCTCTGCCTTCTTCTGGGCCTCAGCATTAAGGTGTAGTTGCATACTTTTTGCAATAAATGCATGCCTCGATGCTGCAAAAATATAAGTGAAACAACATCCAAAATCCCTGAATCTTGAGGCCATCCTTCATTTAAAAAGTCAGTAGATAATTTAGCTAATGCTGGCAAAAAGATGGGGGAACAGGTGCTCAGAAATCTCAAAGTTGAGTCCTAAGACCCACAGAAGATGAATATATTGGCAGAGCTGTTAAGAAGGCACTCAAATATAAAATCTGAATTGCAAAATGCAATACTGTTACCCAGGGAGAGTGAATGTTTATTTTTATCCCTAGGTAGAAAAGGTGATGCTGCAGTCACGAAACACTTGAGAAGGTGTTTACAGACTTCTGTAATAATTAACATTATTTTCCAGGCATTGTCCCAGAGCTGCCTACAGGATAAAGCAAATGAAAAGGCAACAAGTAGATCATTATATGTCTTTTGCTATTTTTATAATAATGGCCATAACAGCCAACATTTATGAAACATTGGATCATATGCCTAGTATGTGGCTAAGCACTTTATTTGATTATCTTCTTTCATTTCTGTAACTAATAAGTATCCAATAGAATTTTTTCAATACTGTGAGTCCGATCTATTAGATTGTCAGCTCCTTGAGGGCAGGCATGATGGTTCATTGATCCTGGCTCAGTGCTAGGAGCAGGGTGAGCCTTCAGTAAATGTTTGTCTGATCATTTTTGTCAAACCCAAAGCAGGATTTGATAGTTATGATCTGGTTACAAATACTACCTATTTTTCAGCCTTTAACTAATGTGAATTGAACTCGTTTACTCTTTTCAAGAAGTAGGTATTTTTTCACTCTCCTTCATATGACAGTAAAGAACACTAAAGAGAACAGAATACTTCATGGCAAGTCACTAAGAAAGGCATTGTCTCATCTTCATTGAACCAGCATTCAACATTCCAAAATGAATATTTTCATATCAGTGGGAGACAGAATCTCAAATACTGAAAATTAAAATTTCCCAATCTTTCTGATTGTTAAGAATGTCTGGTACTGGATGCCTGGGTGGCTCAGATGGTTAATCATCTATCTGCCTTTGGCTCAGATCATGATCTCAGGGTCCTGGGATCAAGCCCCACATCGGGCTCTCTGCTCAGCAGGGAGCCTGCTTCCCCCACCCCACCCCTGTCTGCCTCTCTGCCTACTTGTGATCTCTGTCTGTCAAAAAAATAAATAAAATCTTAAAAAAAGAAAAAACCTTTAAAAAAATAAAGAAAGAAAGAATCTCTGGTACCACAAAAAAGAAAGACTTCTCAGGGCACCTGTGTGGCTCAGTTGGTTAAGTGTCTAACTCTTGATTTTGGTTCAGGTCATAATCTCAGGATCCCTGGATCCAACCCTGACTCGGGCTCCATCCTCAGCAGGGAATGTGCTTGAGGATTCTCTCTCCCTCTTCCTCTGCATTTGCATTCTCTCTCTCTCTGTCAAATAAATAAATAAAATCTTTTTTTTAAGTGCTTTTTTAAAGATTTATTTATTTATTTGAGAGTCAGAGATCACAAGTAGGCAGAAAGGCAGGCAGAGAGAGAGAGAGGGGGAAGCAGGCTCCCCGTGAAGCAGAGAGCCCAATGTGAGGCTCAATCCCATGGCCTGGGATCATGACTGATCCCTGAGCAGAAGGCAGAAGCTTTAACCCACTGTGCCACCCAGGCACCCCAAGAAGGACTTTTCAGCATTCAGCTTTTCTGCAAAATCCTCTGAAACTATTTACTCAATGTGACAGAGAAGTGCAGCAAGTAGTACTAACTCTGAAAAGAATGGTCTACACTAGCATGAAAAGGTGGAAGTCTATGGGCTGTGTCAGTAAAAAGTATATACAGTTTGAATGTTCATCAGAAATCTACAAATAGTCTATGGCCATACCATCCTGAACACGCCCGATCTCGTCTGATCTCGGAAGCTAAACAGGGTCAGGCCTGGTACTAACCAGGGAGAAATCTACAAATATTGGCACTTCTCAATTTAAACAAGTTGCAGTCCAAAAATGCACTACACATTGTCATTGGGAATGTAGAACATATTTTCCCCTGAATGCAAAGATCTAAATGGCAGATAGTGTTAGCTGTGTGATGAGTTCGAAAGGTATTTGGCCAGAATCCCAATCCTTGATGAGTCACTCACCTGAGTGGTCACAGGTTCTTCCTGCTGGGGCAGAAGGCCAGGAAAGGTGGCAGGACTAAGACACTCTGTTTGTAATTTACAGGCCTTGTCCCTGTAAGTCTGCTGACTTAAATCCAACAATATGTGGGCCACAAGCCCTCTCTCTAATGAATGAGGCCTGGGGCCCAACTAGACCAGAAACCTCTTTATTTGTGACTCTCCCTGTGGGATATGCACTGATCCTGGTCTTCTTCAGACTGAACAAAGATGGTGTCTGTATTAGTTTGATCAGGTTGCCATAACAAAATACTACACACTGCAGGGCTTAAACAACAGAAACTTAATGTTTCATAGAGCTGGAGGTTGCAAGTCCAAGATCAAGGTATCAGCAGGGCTGGTTCCTCCTGAAGCCTTTCCCCTTGGCTCCTGGATGGTCATCTTCTTCCTGTGTCCTCACATAGTCTTCCGTTTGTGCAGGTATCCAAATTTCCTCTTCTCATAAGGACAGCAGTCATATTGTATTACGGCCCACCCTAAATACCTCATTTGACATTACATACCTCTTAAAGTCCCCATCTCCAAATAGGGTCATGTCTTGAGATACCAGGGGTGAGGACTTCAACCCATGAATTGGGGGGAAGGGGGCAGCAGTTTGCAATTCCATTCATCTCAGTACTCATTTCTCTTCAGAATGAAGGAGCAAAGGAAAATGGGTATTTGTCTCCAAGACCTATAGCAGAAATAGCTTATGCTGCCCAAACCTAGGACTTCTCATGGTGAGGAAGGAGCCCCTCCAAAATGAAAGGAAGACCCGGGTCTGTCCATTCACAACAGTTATTTGGGAGTGAAAATATCTGTAAAAGGGCCAAGAGCTAAAAAAACACAGACCGTGTTCCCCTTCCAAGAGAGGATGATGCCATCAAGAATATGCCATGGGGGGGAGGAGACAAGATGGCGGAGAAGTAGCAGGCTGAGACTACTTCAGCTAGCCGGAGATCAGCTAGATAGCTTATCTAAAGATTGCAAACACCTGAAAATCCATCGGCAGATCGAAGAGAAGAAGAACAGCAATTCTGGAAACAGAAAAACAACCACTTTCTGAAAGTTAGGACCAGCAGAGAAGTGAATCCAAAGCGACGGGAAGCTAGACCCCGGGGGGAGGGGCCGGCTCCCGGCAACCGCGCACAAAATCAGGACTTTTAAAAGTCTGTTCCGCTGAGGGACATCGCTCCAGAGGCTAAACTGGGGTGAAGCCCACGCGGGGTCAGCGTGGCCTCAGATCCCGCAGGGTCACAGAAGGATGGGGGTGTCTGAGTGTCGCAGAGCTTGCGGGTATTAGAACGGGAAAGCCAGCTATAGAGACAGAGCCGACAGTAAGCTCGCAGCTTGGGGTGACCTTGAACCGGTCGCAGGCTCAGTGAGCTCGGAGCGCGACCGGAGGTCAGGCAGACGGGAGTAACTGGGCGCTGTTCTCTCAGGGCGCACTGAGGAGTGGGGCCCCGGGCTCTCGGCTCCTCCGGGCCAGAGACCAGGAGGCTGCCATTTGTATTCCCGTCCTCCGGAACTCTACGGAAAGCACTCAGGGAACAAAAGCTCCTGAAAGCAAACCCTAG
>NC_081571.1:3013150-3052339 GCF_022355385.1 Mustela nigripes | reverse complement strand
TGGTGAGTGCTGTGAAGTGTGTAAACCTGGTGATTCACAGACCTGTACCCCTGGGGATAAAAATATATGTTTATAAAAAATAAAAAATTAATTAAAGAAATAATAAAATTAAAAAAAAGAAAGAAAGTGACCTAAACTTTAAAAAAAAAAAAAAAAAAAGAATATGCCGTGGGTTCCCGAGAACTCTTAATCACCTACCAGATCTCCAGCCAACAGGCTCCTTGGTTTTGACACAGGATGTTATGGCACGGAGAAGCGAAGAGCAAGAGCCAGGTAGGGGAAGATACTGAAGCCTGGAGCTACCTCAAGAGGATGGAATAAATCACTGAGAGTCATTTTCTTAGACTACATAGCAAAAGCTTATTTAACATAAAGTAGATGAATTGTTGTATTAAAACTCTGGGTCTCAAGATGAGGATGAGGGAATTGATGGGGACTAGAAAGTGATAACAAGTGGGAAAGAATATCCTTGTCCTCCTATGCAATGCTCAAGACAGATCCCATACAAACTTTGGAAAACAGATGAACTTTGACATTGACAGTTCTCTGTATTGATTTCTGAACATCTCTATTCTAGGGTCACTTACTTCTATCCAGATCCTTGAATGGGCCCCCTTCCAAAATTGGTTCTTATACTCACTTCCTGGTCAAAATTCACTATGCTTCTTCCTGCCACTGTGTTATAAGGAAAGAACTGGATTGAGCTAATTCACCTAATGATATGCCAACAAATTATTCAGAAGTATTTTCATTTTAAAAGTAATTTGAAAATGTGAATCTATAGGGGAGAAAATGAGAGAAGTACAGCAATCGAGGGGGATTCAGCTGTGAATGCACCTTTCAACCCTAGAACCAAACACAGTTCTAGAATCAGTTAATATCTGTACGTCTGTATTGAGCAAGGTCAGTACTGCATGCCCCACTACACTCCCCCAAATTGTCCCTGCCTTACACATATTTTTCTTTTTTCCATGTCTGAAAGTAAAGATTACTGAAAGCTCCCAAGCAGGCGCTGGGCAGCGGCAGTGGGAGGAGATGGGAGATCAGGTAGGATGGCTACCAGAAGTCATTTACTACAAGTGTAACCACAGTTGACCTCTTCTCATGCACCAAGCAATGTTCAGGAAGCTTTATGGAGAATAGCACACAGGTTTCTTCATGAGAACCCAGCAAGGCAAGAAGCTGAAGCACAGAAAGGTTCAATAACATTCGTGAAAGGCAGAGATGTGATTCAACTCAAGCCATCTGGCCCCTGCCTCTTAGCTCTTAGATCTCTGTGCCTTTGAGGGCACATGTGAATCAACTATACACCAACTAGATAGATGGGTGGATGGATAGATAGATAGATAGATAGATAGATAGATAGATACACAGACAGTTATAGTCAACCATATATATAATTTACAATCAACTGTATATAGAGATAGAAATACAATCATGTATATATCACTTTAAGACCAAAGTAAAACAATAGTGATGAATTAAGCAATAAATAATTATTAAAAGTTTCCATATAAAAGACACAGTATAGATGTAAACAAAGTAAAAAAAAGTTGAGCCTCCCTTAACACCCAGATTATGTAGTTGGCCTTCTCAGGGGCTTTCAGCCTTAGGTACAAACAGGGCCATAATCGCTGCTACTACAGAAGTCACTGCTCAGCCATAGAGTGCTATGTGCAATCAGCATAAGGCATCGCTTTGAGATCTTTGGAAGCAGAGAGTGAGGTGGATTTCCATCTAGTCACCGCTCAGAGATGCCTTTGTAGTATTCATCACTCCTCACTTCCCAGACCCTTATCTGGAGCTCTTCAAAGCCTACGTTCTTTCCAGAAGTCCTGGAAGTTTCCATGAAAATACCTTTCTCTACCTGGTATTCTCCACATTGTCCTCCTCAGACTTCCTTGCTAAGAACACTGCCTCCCGTAGTTTCCTGGGAACCTTCCTGTTTGGGATCCAGTATCCAGCATGGTGGCTCAGAAGACTGCAGTTCAGAGACCATTCTCTGGGGCTCTCCAGGCTGCATATCCTTGAGGTGATGTTCAGTCCTTTATTGTCTCTAAATATTCACTCTTTCCTTCTTTCATTCAACAAATAACTGCTGCATCCATTCTCTGTTCATCGCACAACCCAAGCTATGCTGACCTCCATGCAGAAGTGGGAACAGACCTTCGCCTGACTTTGGGTCACATTTGGTCACCCACAAGGGCTTCTTATATCCTCAAGATATCCAGAATCTTGTTCCTTCAACTTCCTCCAAAAACCCTGGTCTCTAGCACAAGGCAGATGCAGGGCAAAGGGCCAGTCTCCAGAACAAACACAAAATGCTGTCCTTGTCATTTCATGTTCCTCAGTTGTCTTTTCATAAATTAAATCCACAGTGATTCTGACCTTGCCTCAAACAGTTCATCAGATCCCCAGATAGGTCTTTAACTTTGGCTTTAGCTCAAGCTGGGACTGCCACTTCACATGGAAGGTTGAAAGATGAGATAAGAAATAAATATTACATCTACATGCCAGTAAAGAATGTGTTCCAGGCAGTACAAAATGGGGACAAGCTTCAAGGATGCATGATAACTTTATGACTGAGATTCTTGGGCTGTTCCCTTCCTACACAAGATGTAGGCCCAAAGATCAGCCCATCATCCTGGAGATTAGCTTTGGATAATAGAAGAATAAATCTTTCTGCAGCTATATTTCCAATTTTAAAGGCTCATTAGGGAAGAAAATGTCTATCAGTGTGAGGCCATCAAAGACAAAACTAATTGCAAAACTTTTACAGATACTTTATCTTACCATCAAGTGGAAAACCAATGCTTCAGTCTAAAGAAAGACAGGGAATCACAAGTAGATAGCAAAAAGGTTGGAGCCAAAGCAGAGATGCAATCAGGAATTAAAAAGGGCTTTAGATGCCCCTCTGTCCAGTAGGCCTTCAGAGCATGCTTGCTGCCCCCAGCAGCACTGCAGGGCCTCACACTGGGGGATGGTGAAGCAGGGTGGTAACCACAGGGAATAACACAGAGCTTGAGAGAAGATGGCCACCACAGGACCCAAGAGCCATGGTCAGGAAAGAGCCAAGAAGGACAGAAGTTCCCATAGGAATATTGAGGGGACTTGAAAGGCAGTCATTGGTTTATGGTACCAGATAAAGGGTCTCTCTCTTCAGAGTGAACAGAGAACCACTAACCTCAGCCTCCACTAACTCAGAGGCAGATTAGGAGAGAAGTAGTGAAGGGCTGTGCTCCTGCATCACAGCTGTGCTGCTGTGGATGAGATGTGGAATCGTGGGCAGTTTGCTTAACCTGTGGACAGCTCAGCTACAAAACAGGAAGGATTCTCTTCGTTGCTGTGAAGACTTCCTGGAGTACTGTAGGCAAAGCTTGTAGTACAACATTTGGTCAATCTTAGCTATGGATATCACCAGCTATTATTAACTTGCATGTCCTTACCAGTCACAAGGTGATTTTTAATTTTTTTAATTTGGCTCAATATACCAACGGTTCATCATCAATAATTACCTCACTGAAAAAGTGATAGTTATAATTATAAAATATAGTCATCAAAAGAGCATAAAAGGCCAGTTCATCTACAGCTCTGTGCTAGACCTCCAGTCTTTTGGCTGTAGCTATTGTAAAAGCAGAGGGTCTGGACATCTTACTGGAAGCAGACTTCATGGTTCTTGAGGGGGTTTGGAGGTTACTCTCCCCCATTTCCTCTGACAACAGATCCCTCCTCCCATTACTGAGCCCACCCACCCTCACATTTGCTTCCCGATCCCCACTATAGCTAAGCCCAGGCATGTAATTAGCCTGGCTTGGGCAAAGTCTTCCCAGGAAAACTTCTAGAGGCGTTTCCTTCAGGTTAATGAAGAGACAAATGAAGAACATGGTCATTGCCAGCCTTGCTTCCTGCTTTTCCACATTATCACAGGAGGGAATGATACTTGAAGCTGTCACAAGAATCACAGAAACACCAACTTGGATCCCAGACATTGGCAAACAGCTGAACAAACCCCCCAAAAATGCTCATCTCTGGACTCTTCATTAAAAAGAAAAATAAAGCCCAGATGTGGAAGGACTTGTGGCCAAGATGCACTTCTTCTTGCATTGATTTACCTGCATTTACAATCAGACACACATGACTCTCAAGATTCCAACTTAGTTGTTCAGAACATGGTGTGGTTTTGCCTCAAACTGCCTGTAAGATCTTAGAAGAGCTACTGAATCACTCTAAACCTCAGTTTCCTTATATGTTAATTGGGGTTCTAACAGGACCTACCTTGAAGGGTTGCAAGGACAAAATGCAACCATACAGCCATTGCTCAGCACATACTCTGTATTAAACACATCTATAGTGTGCACACCATTTGCACTTAGCTTGCAGGTACTTCCAAATGTTTGTATTGGAAATACCAGTCTGAAGTTCTGTTTATACTGGCATTTTTTTCACTGAAGCCCATCACTATAGATGATGCAAATGGATATTATGCACCTTAGGTGAAGCTACAACAATATTCTACCAGTCCTGAAGGGAAGATCCTAAACAGAAGCCAGGGGGATTTAGTGTGCTTCAGTTCTGAATATAACAGGTAAAATTTCACCAACTCATGCGTCACAGTGATATAGCTAAAGGTGAGGCTAATCTGCTATCCTGACAGGAGGGGACATAAGGAAGGTCCACGCCTTTATAACCTGGACAGAGATAGCTGAGGAGGTCAACTTCGTTGGCCATTCCTAGATTCCAGGTAGCTCCTTTTGCCTTCAATTTCTAGAATTGCTATTATCAGATAACTACAGAACGTCATCATTAGATGAGCTGACCGCTAACCGAACTATAACTCAGTGTCTTTGTTCCCATTAATATTCATCAAAATCTAATGAGCTGCTTTGAGTTAAACAATTTTACTTTCCCCTAAACCGCAACAGAAAGCATACTTTCAAAGAACCTAAATACTCAGGAATCATCTTTAAACAAATCCATAAGATTTCTCTAGGAAGCAAAATAACCACAGAAGGTAAGGAATGCCCTGAAGGGAATGATATATTTTGATTAAAACAAACAGCTGGGTATTAAAGGAAAGATTTGGGCCTGGGCATTTCAATTGTTCAATTGTTACATTCCATTATACCAGTGAAGTACATTGTGTCATGCCTCATACAGGATATATGGTATACTTAGCAACTATTGCTGTCTTTGCATTAGTTGACTCACAAAAATTACTGAGCACTTTCCAAGAGCTGGGCAACACTCTGAGTCTTTACAGATGTTATTGCATTCAGTACTTACCAAAAGCCTAAGTGGGTAGGGTAGGGATTGCTGTTGCCATCCTATAAATGAAGAACAAGGACATGCACAGGGTAAAGAACTTGCTGTGGTCACACAAATTCAGTCCTGTGCTGCTCCTGCAATGGTTTTATTACAGGAGTCCAAGCATGGGAGACAATGTTCTCCCTCCTCTTTCTAAGAACCCTCATCAACCTTAACATGACCAATTTTGTCCTTCCTCAGGATAGATTAGATTCAAGATCTTACTGTGATTTCCACCTTGTCAAAAAGCATTCAGGCATATTTCTGATGCCACAGGCAGTGGAGATCACTTTCCCCTTGAATGATGGGACAATTGCATACAGAGAACCAAAGGTTCCAGAGGACATATTCCAGATAAGATCCTATAGCTATTGGTAAGTGGAGGCAATCCCCAGATTTCTACTTTATTCTTAAGCAAACAAAGACAAAACCCTGTCGTATACTATTTTCTTTTCCCCCTACCTCTTATATGCTTTATAAATATCCTCTTGGAAATGACTTTTGGAGCTCTTCCAAGCCTACCCTGGTGGATTATAGTTAAAAGATACCAAGTAAATAGTTTTGCTCAAAGTCCTAAAGGGAAGAGAGATTCCTTCACAGTCTTCCCTTGGAGGATTAGTTCATCACCAGTAGCATTGCTCATCTGAAAAACTAGCAAAATCTTATTTCTTAAAAATATACCCAAAAATATCTTTCTAGGAAATAAACTATTTAGAAAGCAAGTGCCTTTGTGCTATTATTCAGAAGTAAATAAGCAGGCAATTTAATAGAAATAATTAGGGCTTACAAATATGTGGTAACTAGACCCAAATTTGGAGCACTTTACCTTTTGTGACTTCCCTTTTATCTTAGATACTAGACTTATGGATTTAAGTTTATTTCATTCTACATGTGGTAAGCCTTCTAAGAGGAGACATTTAAGGATTTGAACATTGATCTGACATAAAGCCTTTCTATTTCAAAAAGAATGAGTAAAAAATCATTCACTCTCTAAGATACTTATGATCATTTGAGTCTTGTTAGCACCAGAAAGAAGTTCACATCCAATAACCAAGTGAGGGAGGAGAATGTGGCTGCTAACTAGGGTCACATGGAAAGGGGAAAGAGTGGTCCCACTGCTATACTGGGTTAATCTGGATTCATTTGTTTAATAAATATTAATAGCGTTGGCGCACAAGCAAGTCAATTACTCCTAGGGTCTCATCTTCCCTTATCTTTGTTCATTCCACAAATATTTATGGAGTGCCTTAGTAGGCTTAGTAGCAAAACAAAGGCATCTTACCAAATGACCTTCAAAGTCCCTTCCAAATGTAAAGCTTTACAGTGAGTCAGTGCAGTCCACAGTCCATATCAATGTAAGTACACGTGTCATTTTAATCTTTCTTATTCAATTGCTCAGTATATGTTAAGTTGTAAGTTTTTATCACTATGCTAAGCAGAGAAGGAATTTTTTTTTTTTCCTTAATAGGAAGCCTAGTGTAAGAGCTTCACGGTCTCTTCTTATGCTATTAAGAAAACAATATATTCTCAAAATAAACATTAATTTCCTGTGTTGAAGAAAGAGTACAGCATAAGAGGTAATGTCCTAAGGAAGAGGTGGGGCAAGAGGAAGAAGGGGTTTACCCTGATGGGTAAAACAGAGGTGTCACAGGAGAAAGGTGTCCCAACCAGAGGCTGAAAGAAACACAGTACTTGAGAGGAGCAGAGAGCCAATTAGCTTAGCTGAAGCAGAAGACTCTGCTGGAAGGAGGCAGTGTAACAGATATAGAGCAGGATAGAAGGCCTGGTGGTTAATCCTATGTGTCAGTTTGACTGGGCTAAGGAGTGCCCAATAGCTGGTAAGACATTATTCTGGGTATGTCTGTAAGGTTGGGGGGGGAGGTCTCTGGAAGAGATTAACATTTGAATGAGTACATAGGACAAAGAAAATCATCCTCATCAATGTGCACGGGCATCATCTAACCCATGTCAGGGCAGAATGGAACAAAAATGCGGAGGGAGGGTGAATTTGCTCTCTGCTTGAGCTGAAACATCTATCTTCTCCTGCCTTTGGACTTTGGTGCTTCTGGTTCTCAGAAGGATGGTTTTTGGGCACCAGGACCTACACCACCAGCACTCCTTCTACTCCCTGCCATTCCCAGGCCCTCAAACTCAAACCTAATTACACACTGGCTTTCCTGGTTTTTCAGCTTACAGAAGGAAGATTGTGAGGCTTCTTGGCCTCCATAACCATGAAGGCTAATTTGCCTAATAAATCTCTTTTATGGGTCTATACATTCCTTTTCGTTCTCTTTCTCTGGAGAACTCTGATAATACAGAAGACAAGCAGTAGTTGCAATGGCATTCTGATACTAACTACCCAGAGGTAGGTCAGACTTCAGGGATCTAGGATTCAGTCCTACACGAGTCGGTGTTCACTTCAGACACAACCCAAAAATCTTGGTAGTACCAGACCACGCACACTTCTGACCAACTGGCTAAGATTTAAGAATTTCCAGGACCCCCTCAGGTTTGATAATTCACTAGGATGACTCATACGTTCAATGGCTGTTTTATTATAAAAGTTAATGATGGTTTTATTATAAAAGTTACAAATCAAATGAATCCAAATGAAGAGACACACAGAGCAAGATCTGAGAGGGTCTCAAATATGTCCTTAGGATGTATCATCCTCCTGGTACATCAATGTATAACACCAACCAGGAAGCTCACACAAGCTTCAGATGTCCAGAGTTTCTTGGAGGATTTCATTACACCCGCACAACTGACTGAATCATTGGCCACATGACTGAACTCAATCTATAGCGCCTATCCCTTCCCCAGAGGTCAAGAAGTCAAGCTGATGGTACCACCTGGTTCAAAACTTCAACCCTTTAGTCACATGCTTGTCCCTCATTCTAAAACTATTTAGGGACCTACCATGAGTCAGCTTATTAGCATAAACTCAGATGTGGTCTGAGGGATCCACCATGAATAACAAAGATGCTCCAATTAAGACATTCCTAAGGTTTCAAGACTCTATCCAAGGAAGCGGGGGTGAAAACCAGCCAGATGCCTTGTCATACAATAGTTCATTGGGTGTTATGAATAGTTAGGGTACTAAAGATACTAAGGACACAGTAAACACATCAGAACCTGCTCAATCCAGGAAAGGTTTATTTAAATTTGTGGTGCACTTTAGCCAAACTTAAGAGAAGGAAATAAAGATTCAGTAGGAATATTACATTTCAATCAATAAAAAGTATGGAACTAGAGGGTACTAGGCTGAACAAAATAAGTCAATCAGAGGAAGTCAATTATCATATGATCTCCCTAATATGAGGAATTTGAGAGGCAGAGTGGGCGATGTGGGGGCTAGGGAAGGAAAAAATGAAATAAGATAGGATCAGGAGGGAAACAAACCATAAGAGACTCTCAATCTTACAAAACAAACTAAAGGTTGCTGGGGGGAGGGAGAGTATGGAGAGGGTGATTGGGTGATGGAGAGGATATGTGATAATGTGAGTGCTGTGAAGCTTGATGATTCACAGACCTGTACCTCTGGAGCTAATAATACATTATATGTTAACAAAAATAATAACAAAAAAAGAAAAATAAATAAAACTCCCATCATTAGAGTTCAAGGACTACATGAAGAAAACAAGAAGGGAAGACCTTCAAAAATAGAAAGCATGGATATGTTTTTAAAAAATAAATAGGACTTATAAGAAGTTGAGCAGTGGAAATAAATTTATTTATTTACAAATATACATATTCATTTTCTGGATGGGAACTCAAAATGTGTGAGAGCAATTAGATCATCAATTTTAAGCCATAGTTTTCATAGCCTCAAAAGGGCATGTGAGGTCTGAGTTCTGAGGACAGGGAGACATGAAAGAGACGTGGCCAGGATGTACCTTTTCCTTAGGAAAACTCAGCACCTATTTTCAGAACTCCCCTCCAAACATGTAATTGCCAAATTTACTTTGAGATTGGTTACACAAATTTGTCTTAAGAAATACAGAATCCATTTTCTCTTCTAAGTGATGATAATCTTAACTTTCACTTCTACAGATATGGCCTTGGAAGACAGGATGCCAAACAGGGGACAGAACCAAGCAAGGCATGTGTAGGCAGTAGGGTACCAATCAAGGGAACTGGATGTAAGAAAGAAGAAAACCAAATACAGATGTCTTTGGTTTCTGGCTTAGATGACTTCATAGACAGATAATGATCCCATTAACCAAGATGGAAAATACCAAGAAGTGAAGCAGATAGGAAGGTAAAGCTTGTAAGTGGATTTTGTGACATCACATGCAGATGTGCGGGAAGCAGATGTGCAGGAAGCAATTAGAAAGACAAATCTGGAGGTCAAGTGTCCACAGCTGTCATATGTTTTTAATTAGTTGAATGGAAACTCTTTAAATTTAAAACAGTCCCTTTTATCTGGGACAAAGTTTGCTACCTCGGGTTTAATTATGGGTATTTATAATCATGTTTATGAGTATGTATGTGTGTGTGTGAGAATGGATACATGGGTATGTAGATAGGTTAGGATAGATGTTGATAATGATGATGATGATAGATGACAGGTAGAGAGGTAGATAGACAGGGAATGGATGAGTGAACAGATGGACAAAAGGATGGATAGACGATGGGTAGTAGGTAGGTAGGTAGATTAGCATAGTAGCTACCACCTTCATCATCAACATTTTTCAGCCAGCTTCACCCAAATTCTTTCTGGAATTCTGTCTAGAGTATAACTTTTGCATTCTTCCCAAATTTCTCAGCTAAGGAAGAAAACTGACAACTGGTAAGAAATTCACATTTATGCAATTCTATTTCTGCCCAGTTCGGTGTCAGGTACTTACTCGTGAGCTATCTCACATAATCTTCATGATGACCCTGAGAAATAGGCCTACAAACACTGTTTTCACAAGCAAGGAAACCAAAGATCAGAGAATCCCATGACTAATGAGGGGCAGAGCCAGGGTGAGAGCGCCAGATCTTTCTTCCTGATTCAGAGACCTCCTTGGCTAAACCACAGCAGCATCGGAAAATAACATGTTACATTATAGGACAAGTTTAGACCAGAACCTTGACTGCAGGGAATCTGGTACAACTTCTTAAAACTCTCTAAGCTGATATATTCTTACTAGTCTCAGTTTCAAACTAAACGGTCAATGCATTCTTTCCTTGGGAGCATCAAGGAAGGGAAAAGCTGAAGTGAGTGTGGAACTGTCCTAATGGCCACTAACCTCAGCTCATAGGAAGACAAGTCCCTAAGAGAGGATGGGTGATAAATGCTTTACAGAAGAAAGAGGATGGGCTGAGGAGTTAAAAGCTTACTTACATCCATGGCAAGAGGGCGATACATTTTTGGTGCAAAGGAAAACCATTGTTCAATTCTTAGATACTTTTCCAAAGGTCACCTAAGGTATTCTGCTGCAGGAGAGTAGGGCTCACTTGTACTTTCTGGGAAAATGTGTATGCAGCATTAAGAAACCTAGAGATCCTTTTAAGATCTCACTCAGCTTTCCCTGCCCCTACAGTTCACTTGATGCTAGACTACTGTATTTTAAGATTGTCACCACTTGTCATGAGACTATCTAGGCTGGACACAATTTATGTAGGAAGAGTGTAATTCAATTGAACGAAGTGACAGATGGCAGCCTTGAACCAAGGGCCCTTGTCCTCCAACCCCTAAAGTGGTATCACAAGGCTGCATTTTTCTTTGTGGTGGTTACTAAATTAAAACAAATTCAACATGCATCTCCAGAGCCAGGACTTGCTCTATATGCTGTGGGTACAAAACACAGCACATTTTAGTCTCTGTGCTTGGAGGTTTGATTGGACTCCCTCCCAGAGCTCTTCAGCAGATAGCCTACGAGGTTGTTCCCTGCCCTCATGCAGCTGAGAAGCCCCTCCATGTGTACAGGAGTAAGACTGGCATGAAGATAGACATTACTCATGTAATTCCACAATCAGGAAATCGCAACTGTAGAAAGTGCTCTGAAGAAAAATTACAGGGTTGGGGCGCCTGGGTGGCTCAGTGGGTTAAAGCCTCTGCCTTCGGCTCAGGTCATGATCCCAGGGTCTTGGGATCGAGTCCCGCATCGGGCTCTCTGCTCCGCAGGGAGTCTGCTTCCTCTTCTCTCTCTGCCTGCCTCTCTGCCTACTTGTGATCTCTGTCTGTCAAATAAATAAATAAATAAAATCTTAAAAAAAAAAAAAAAAGAAAGAAAAAAAAAGAAAAATTACAGGGTTAAGAGAGTCTGTAACCGGGTCCCCTAGCAGACTGGGCTTCCCTAAGGAGTGTTGCATTCATAAGCATGAGTTAGAATAACTAAGTGAAGGAAGTGTGGGTCATGCAGGGGTTCAGAGAAACAGAAAACACCCCATAAGGCAGAAACCAGTAAGTGTGGGGTGGCTGGGGAAAGGGAATATTAGACAGAGAACTCCTTGCAGAGTTTTATAGGCCAGTGGGAGTTTCAAGTTTGGGGTGGGTGGTATGATATTTTGAAGAGACAAAGATAGCTGAGAACAGAGTGGAGGGTGCCAGGCGGATTTGGGGAGGCCAATTGGAAGAGCACTGAGCTGGTCCAGTGGGAGACGTTGGAGAGTGTGGATAGATCCTGGATATAATTAGAATTTAAACTCACCATACTGAATTTTTGTTGTGTTCAGTTTTTAACTGTTGGGTCAGGACCTATATTTTTCTGTGCTTGTACCCCAAGTATGTAAGATAGTGTGAGGAAGATGGCAGGGCCAGAGGGTTGGGAAGAAAAAAAAAAAGAAGAAGAAGAGGAAAAAATGACTGCACAGAAAACAGCAGTCCTCTTGAGAATCAAAATAGAGGCTTCTGCCTTGCTCCACAGTCAGCTAGAAGTACGAACTTCATTTCCTAAAGCACTAGATATCAATTTTGAGAGCTTAAACTGTTTTCATTTGTGATTTTTTTTTATAATTTGATTACAAAGCCTGAAAATATTGTATCTTCTTCACTTGCATTGCAATGTGACTTACAACAGGAGCTGAAGCACTTTTGTAACCTTGTCTAGACATCTGACTTTCATTATAACAATTACAAAATAATTACAAAAGTGATAAACAATAAAAAGGTACAAAATGAATGAGTTGTGAGTTCCAATGAACAGACTTACAAATTTACTCCTGGCAGTTGAACGAGGAACTGCTGGTAGCTCTTCTTAGTAACTGGCCATGGAGAAGGTTCCATTTCTTGTGGCTTCCGTTACCTATCAGTAAAATGGAAGGACTTTGGGAAATGATCTGCTTTCTGAAGTTTCTGCTTTAATTTGTTTAACCACCCATTAGAAAGCAGTCTGGCTCCTGTGTGTGAGACATCAGCATTCCCGTTCCTGGTACATGATGTTCCCGAACACTTGATAAATGTGAGCTGCCCTCTTTCCCCTGGTTGCTCTGGTGATAACACCACAACCCACAGAAGGGCTGCATGGTGGGCATAGAGCGGAGAGCCCTGCGGAGTGGGCTGCTTCCCAGCTCCTGAAGGTTACCATGGGGCAGAAGGGATGGCTTACAACAGGAATGGAGTGGGAGGCAGAGGCTGGCGGAAGAGCTCTCTCCCCAGATGCCAAAACCACAAGAGCTCAGAGGTGCCCAGGGTCACTGACAGCACCAGGCTCAGTGCCAGAGAGCCCCGGCAAGGGCTCTGTTACCTGGCCAGGCGCCGGCACATCTTGCCCCTTCCTCCTAGTCACTATCTTACACTCCCTCTCCTGACCTGACTCAGGAAACAACAGCTCTTTCCAGACTGAAGAGGAATCCAAAGAGAAGGACATTGTTGGAGACAGGGTAGATGGAGCGCCCCCAAGTGGTAGGATAGCAGAGTGGTGAGGAAAAAAGGGACCACAAGGTGAGTTACAAGAGTTCATTCTCAGGGTCCTGATACTGTGATCTGGACCACCGGGAGGAGCACATTCACGTCCTCAGCCTCTTCCCACCAAACACCTTCGAATGTGAAATGACTCGAGTATAATGAAGAGTCATTCCAGATCTATGAGCACACTTTCCGTACTTGCTGCTTGCCTTCTCTGACAAAAATTGTCATCACATTTGCTCACTGGAAAAAATAAAGAAGCCTTTAAATTATTCATTCTCCTCTACCTTTGTTGCCAGGCATTGGACTAAATATTACTTTGCATACGTTATGTTGTTATGATACATCAATTCTGAAAGGGAGTCTTTATTATTCCCCTTTCTTTGATGAGGAAATGGAAATTCAAAGAGACTCAGTAACATTTCCCCAACAACACATCTTTGTGGGTAGAAAGGCCTCTCTCTACCCAGGACTCTTTGGCTTTCCCCAGTGCGGGCAACCATTTCTCAATGTGTTGTTCCAGTAACATCATGGTTCAAAGCAGAGCAGGGACACATGGAAGGGGCAACTTAGTGTATCATGTGGTAAACGTGTATTCTTCTGGGAGTCCCACATTTATGCTTTAATCAATTATAGTAAAGTGGTACTACTTTTCCACTTGTAGTATGATAAGAATTTTCCTCCAAAAAGAAATCTTTCTTAACGTAAAAGAGAGAGGAAGGAAGGAGGGAAGAGAAGAAGGGAGAAAGATGAAGTTAAAGAAGAGCATCGATGGAAAAAAGTCATCAACACATTATTCAGATGATTGATTTGACAATCCTACACGCCTATACTACATCATTCTGCTCTAGTCATAGTATCATACCCAGACTTTAATGTGTCATCAGGAAATGGTTTCCAGTACTGGCTTCTGAGCACTGATAACCTTATGTAACTTGTAGTGTTTATCAGTAATTCTCATACCATGAAATTATAATTCTTATGTGCAGAGTGGCAAAAGTCAAATCTATCACTATAAAGGTTCCACATTTCCACTATGAATCATGCTTATTCTGGGCATCCACAGCTGGGAAATATCAGAATTATCCAGAACTGATGGTCTGGAAATATATAGAAAGACCAAATGAGTTAGAACCAGAAGCTTAGGATCAAAGCATGGCCAAAATTAAGCAGGAGGTAGAGGTGGGGAGATAGGGGTGGTCTTATGAACCATGGCATCATAAGAGCTTCGTAGAAGCCCATCTGGCTTATTAGGCAAACATGTCTTCCAGTTCCTCACCCTCTCAATAAGTAACTGCTGAGTTAACAAATGAATGAAGAATTCATTGATGAGTCACCCAACAATTTTTATTTATCACTCTCTTTAAGGCAGCTCATTAAGCTTAACACTTGGGGACTATGTAAAGAATAAACATGGTTCCTGATTTCAAAGGACTTACACCAGGACCAGAAGATTAAAAGTTAACTGTGACAAAACTAAAGTAAAATGTGCTAGGGGAAAAAAAAAAAAAAAGAGGAGGAAGAAGAGGAAGAGAAGAGGAAGGCGAACAAAAACAAAAGGACGGTCTGAAAGGATTACCTTGGGCTGGATGGAGGGATGTAGTTTCTAGCTGGGGTTATCCAGAAAGGTTTCAAGGGAGAGGTGATATCTGAGCCGAGTCCTAGAAGACGGTTCAATTGACATGGGTCTTGCTAAGGGTGAGCCTGAATGGGGTCTGAATCTGCCTTAGAACTCCCAAAACCTGGGGCATGAAGAGTCCAAGAACACAGAATCCTTGGTAAGTCATGCATCGTAAGGCTTAGCTATAAAGCCTTTCTTGTACTCTTAGGGAAGACAAACTCCAAATACTACCCACATTTCTATTTTCAATCAGTAAAAATAATTACCTCCAGTTAAAGTGCCCCTGAGATTCAAGAACCGTAAAACATCTCTTGTGTTGTTTTATCTTTTTTGTTAGCTGAAACCACAATTCACACAGACCAGTACATAAGAATATCATAATTAAAATAGTAAGCCCATTCACACTTCCTATCAAGGCACATCAATATGCAAAGGTCACCAAAGGGAACTCCCTCCCCCCAAGTCTACCAAAGAAGATCTCGAAGTCCAGGGGGAGGCTGCTTGAAAACTGTCTGTTGGAAGCTCTCCATGCAAAGTTGCCAAAATTCATAGCACGCGTGCTCCACGTACCATTACCATATTTTGAATCAAAATGAAATGTGCCCATCAAATTTCTCCTGAGTAAGTGAACAACAAATGCTAATGCATAATATTTCCTCAAATCAGTAACATCGTTGCCTTTAAGTTTTGTTACTGTAAATCTTGACAAGTTTTGTCAAATGATGTTCAAAGTGCCAGAACCACGACCAGCCATGATAGAGGAATGTCTCTTGAGCCAGCAACTTGTGCGCAGCTCTACACAGACTATGACCAGAATAGTAAGAAACTACCCTAAGCCAAGAAGATTGACCCCTCAAAGGACCCAAGAACTGGTACATTTGGAAAAGCAGAGGAAGTCTTTTGGGGAACCAAAAATTATCTTGTCCCCTGAGGACCAGGAAGGTGGGAAACTCTTCCCTTGATGAGGAGTGGGAGGTGGGGGTCTCTGCTGTACTCAGAAGGCTGGCCAGTGATCATGGTGTACCACAGCCATCCCAGAGAGGGGAACGAAAACATGTTTTGTGTGCCATGTAAAGTAGGGTAGCCACAGAAAAGGGAGTGACACAATAACCTGCCTGAGAAAGGAAGGCTCTGGTAAGGAAGTTGAGATCGCTCATGCAGCTGAAATCAAACCTTCTGGGGGTCAAAAGGAAGGTGGAGCAAATTCATCAGGACCCCCACAAACATGAAGTATGCCCTATCCAGAACAAACCACCCAATCTCCTCACCCCCACACCACTCTCTAGCTCACCAGTCACTAGTCCCCCTACTTTCAACCCACACATCCAAGCAGGTAGTTCTGAACTTTTTCTCCTCACCATCCACCTCATTCTCACTACCACTGCTCTGCTACAGATCCACCTATCCCTCCCAGAATCCAACAGGACCTTGCCACTAGTCTTCCAGACTCTGGTCTCCACCTCTTCAAAAGGCCACCCTCCACACTACATCCAGAGAGGTCCATCTGAAGGACAAAAACAAGTGGGTCTCCCCCTATGCAACAACCCTCTGATGACTTCACACCGTCTACTCTGAAAGGTCTGTGTTCCTCATCATGGCATATAACTGGGACTTAATGCTGTTTGTGATAATCAGGCAACACACTCAATTCAGATCCTCTGAGACTGTAGGAACTATTTAGGGATCCTCTCACTTATGGCAGTTGGCAACACAGCACTAACAGAGCTGAAGGAGAAGCCCATCAAATAATACTCACCAGTCACTTCCAATATCCCTGGAAACTCTCCCATCACACATTTAGAAACAAGTTTGCCAAACAATGATTCCACGGAGTCCATGTCAGTTTGTCTCATACTTTAATAATTTGTCCCTTTCTACCCTCAAAATATAAACCATTAATCCCCAAAGTGGAATCCTGGGTCTACACTCTTCGGCATCACACACAGACTCCCAGGTACCCGGGAGCCCAGTCAACCCAGTACCCCAGACACAAGACCTCAAGTCTCCATATTGAACAAGTTCTTCTCTTTTTCTCAATACACACCAAAAGGTTAGTACCACTGATGTGTACTATCTAAAGTATAATTTAGGCTTTCCCATATATATTTCAGTCTGTCTCCATGTTTTGAAGTGGAAAGTGTTCAACTGCTTTGAATTTTACTAGCTTGCCACAGATGAAAGAACCATCGTGCCTCATCAGTGGGGTCTGTGGGCCCCGGGCTCTATTCTCCTTCACTACAATACGTGGTCCCCCTCCTTTGAGGAAAATGTGAGCAGCATTGGGCTGATTACCTGTGTGGTCCATTTCAAGAGATTAGGAGCTACTTTCTGAAAGGGCAGATGGAACAATCTATTGTAGCATTTTTCACGTTAACAATCTCAGGACACACCTGGGGTCTCATTCAAGACATTGTTACAAGAAGACTTTACCTTCAAAGGTTGTGAAACCACCAACGACATTTTAAAGGGAAGACAAAGGCCGGGAAGATGAAATTGAATCAAAAGTATGCAGGGCTGCTCTGCCATGGTCTGGCTTTTCAGACTTTCCAATTCCTAAATGCTGCTTTGTCCAGCTCCACTCTGTATTTTCTGTGGAAATGCTTGCTTTTGTGATCGACTCTTTATGGATTTTCAATACTGTCTCAAAAACTCAAATACAGAAGTCACTCTTGCCCTCCTTGGGACAGGGTAGGGAATGGGGTAGGAAGGAGTGTTAAGGCTGTGAGAACAGCCAACAGGGACACGTGCCACAAGGGCTGAGGTGGCAATGGAAGCAATGGAAGTAGGTGCCCCTGGGCCAGGCCTACACGTTCGTGAGCATATTTTCCCCCTGTCCCTCCAGCTGCGCGCCACCACACCCCACCCGGTGATGGAGGATGGACGGTGGCTCACATAGAGGAATTTCTTCACATTCCCGTGCAGATAACTTCTCCAGAAGCAAGGCCCTTGTCTGAGTCACAGGTCCCAGAGCACGTGTTTACTGCCTCAGTTTCCCCAGTGAGATCAGTCATGGGAAACGGAGGAACCCCACAGGCTCACATAGGCTTGGGATTTATTGGCTACCGTCTCGGGGGAGTCTTGGACATATGTTTTCCTGAACCTTTGTTTTTCCCGTGTCTCTCCAGACATTCTCCATATGCCTCTGTGAGAAACAGAGCAGAGAGGGTCTGGGAATGCAGAAACACGCCCTGGGTTCCTGGCTAGAGAGGGGAGAGGCGGGATTTTTTTCTTCCATTAAGCCCTACCCTGAGCAGAAAGAAATCATCTCTAAGCTCTTGTCCTGGGTGACATTTTCCCTGACACAGGGTTGCTTTTCCTCACCTGTCTAAACTAAGTAAAGAGGATCCAATATCCACTCAGTGCTGATCTTTTCAGCAGATACTCAAAGGATAAAGGAAGGATAATTTATTATTCTTCTGTTTAATCCCATAGAGTGGATTGTGAACTTCCAAACAGTAAGGCATTCTTCTGAGAAAAGAGCCCTCCTTATCAGTTTGGCCCCGTCCAAAGTAACGATGACTTCACATTGGCTTGGGCTTCAGGATGTATTTGTCTCCTGTCAGTTACTGATGCTCAAAACAGGACTGTATGTACCCTCCTTATAAGGGAAATCTGGAAAACGTGAAAACCCACCCTTTCTCAGTGAATGCCCCTTCCCACTTTCTTGTGCTCTCCAAGGAACCCTGAAGTGGAGAAGAGAAGGCCGGCCTTCTTCCGTTTCTCTTGGCTCAGCTGGGAGTAGAGGATCTTCAGGACAACCAAACACACCAACTTTACTCAGAAGATATTTCTTTTATAAGGCATAATATCCCAGCAGGCTTTGCATACCTCATGAACAAAAAATTTAACTTGCCATTGAATTGAATTTTAAATACTTTTAGACGTAACCACAGATTATTCGTTTGCTTGTGCAGGATAAAATTAGAGCTGACCCTCCATGTAAATAAATAAACAGAGCTGTGGGAATCTGTGCCATGCCACCTGTTCGCGACTTATGGGACACCAGATACCAGTGCAAACCAGCAATTTGGGGTGGTTTCACATTTTCCCATTTCCTTGTGTGAGGACTTTGGGGTTCTCAGGGAGGCCATTTAGGTAGACCTTTCTCATTAAGTGAATGGTGCCAAGATGGAGTTTCATTTCAATGGCCAAGGCATATATATGAGTGCATATGTGCGTATGCATGCACGCGCACACACAACCACATGCACATTCACACACAGACACCCAGTGCCTGTATTTATTTATACAGGTGTACTTAAAATACATCCCTTAAAATAGTACGTATGCACAGAAACTATTCCCCAGGAACAAGAGGGCCATCCTTCTCACCTTTAGATTCCTTGCAGAAGTTTTCAGTCAATACCAGAGTATTTGGTTCCCGCCAGAATTTGCCTGATTTCTGAATTTTTTCATTTAGATTTATCTATTGAGCGCCAACTGTGTTCTCGGAGGCACCGGGATACCAAGATCCCTCCAGGAGCACATCATACACGGAACTAAATATTTTGATCTTGCAAATGAATTCCTAAGAGTGCTCTCAAATATTTAAAGTCAGAGGGCTAAGGTTTAGCAGACAAGTCCCAAAATGTTTTACTTTGTACGCAACCAAAGTATATACTGCTTGCTCAGAGAAGATAATAGCAGCCTTAAAATTCTTCCCTTCTTGTCTATTTGTTTTCTAAGTCTTCACTAGAGTATGCAGTCCTTGAGGGCAGAAACCACGGCTCACTGGTCACTGCATCCCTAACTCCTGGCACATGGCAGGCATTCATTGTCCGAAGTCTGACCGACTTACCAAGTAAA
Organism: Mustela nigripes; assembly: GCF_022355385.1. Classification (NCBI taxonomy): domain Eukaryota; kingdom Metazoa; phylum Chordata; class Mammalia; order Carnivora; family Mustelidae; genus Mustela; species Mustela nigripes. Next base: position 3,032,771 of record NC_081571.1, on the reverse strand, counting down.
CCAATATAAAAATTTTCAACATTTGAAATATCTGAATAAAAACAGATAGGATGTGCCAAAGAAATAAATCAGCTTCCCCTATCCTCCCCCAAGCCCACTCCTAAAAGATATACTCCATGAGAAGGCAGAAGAGCTTCCAACGTTAGGCTCGCTGGTATGAAAGTGCAGGAATTTGAGGAATCCCTGCATCTCCCCATAGCTCTGCCAGCCCAAGGCTGGGGCTCCAGGAGCAGAGCCTCAGGTCAATCAGAAAGACTTATGATTATGACTTTCCTATTGTTATTTTAAAAGTTGCTAATTCTCACAGCCAAGAGATTGGCTATCATATTCACTTCAGGGTGGCCTAAAAGGAAGGAAATGAATAGACAGGATGGTAAAGAGGGTTTTTTTTTTTCCTTTTAATCCATATCCGTAACTTTCATCAGGCTGAGATGCCTTTAAGTAATACTGACCACTGATCCAAGCTAAGAAAGAATTACACAGGACGTGATCACATGGATGGCTGCCGTGGGAGAAATAGCGTCGTGTGCTCCCAATCCTCCTTCATGCTGACATCCACAAGCAGATAATGCCAGGAGTGACACTAATTCTAGGTGGAGAGGACTAGCCTGTCCAGCTCTGTGTTCTGAGGTATGACCAAGAGACTACACAGAGCAGAAGAGCAATGATAAATAGTGACCGACACATTGAACTCCCTGTGTGAGATGCTCCATCACTCCATTCTCTGCGGGCATAGAACCGGTCACGTCTGAATGGTGGCTGCTCCATCGTGGGTCCCTGAGGGACTGTAGCAAGCAGAATAACTCACGTAAAGGAAACGAGGTATGGATAAGACAGACTGTTTTGTTTTATGTCACTAAGATGTGGGCGTTTTTGTTTGTCATTATTACAGCATAATCTAGTTTATTCTGCCTGATATACCAAACTATTAGCAGAGCTAACAAAGTAGGTTAGAGCCAAGGAACCCCTGATGACAGTGCCACCAAGCCTCTGCACCACTCCTTTTTGCTAGGAGAGAAATAAATGCATTTCCCACATAGGGTGAAAAACAGAAATATGGATATGTCCTTTGCAATGTTGTTGCATTTATATATAATACATATAGAGGCTTTTATTTTATTTATAAATGTTTCCTGCGCATAGTAAGTGCTCTGAAAATGAAGCAATTTATTAATATAATCTTAGCCACAAGAACCCTCTCCTTCTAGATGTTTTGTACATGATGTGAGTCTGGAGAGGAAGGGCCAGTAGACCCTAGACTTACATTCAATCATCCAACAAATATTTATTTAAAAACCTATCGTGTACCAATCACGATCTAGAAGTCCCTTCCTGAGCACAGTTTATCAAGCTAGAGGGGACATCAGAGATGAAACCAGAGGCCGAATCTACTCAGGAGAAGCACAGGTTGCCATGGAAACTAGCGGAGCCACTTCCCCCCAGCCTGGACATCCGGGAAGGCTCCCTGGAAAGGGTAATATGGAAGTGGTGATCCTGTGCGAGAAGTCAGGGATAGTCAGGTAGAAAGAAGAGAAAGCAAGTGCTCATGGGGGAGAGACAGCATGTGCAAAGGTCCTGAAGGAAAGGAGAGCATGAAACATGCAGAGAACTTCAGTGGTGAGAAAAGGGACTGTGAGGGGAAGGTGATAAGATACAGGGCAGGAGGGATAAAGGGAAATGTTGGCATACCCAAGACACACCTAAACAGTCTTCCCAACAAGTGGAACTTCTTGAGCTCAGTTTCTTCCCCTTGTCTAAAAGGGACAACTTGAAACCAAGTCCTGTGGGACAGAAAAGACAGAACACTATAGCATTCATTCACAGGCACTCAATAACTTGCCACAGAGCTAGCATACAGGAGGCAGGGGCTGAGTCCTTCCGCATTCACGTGCTCTATGATGCAAGAAAGACATTCTTATCTCCCCTCCTTCTCTCTTCCCATCAGCTTCATGGAACCCATTCCCACAAGCTACAAAACGTCCAAAAGATGCACTGCTCAAGGGGAATCTCTGCTTGGCAATCAATGTCCCACGTTGCTGACACTGTGAATGGAATTTCTGTCTTTTACTCCATCCATCTTTAGGGCTCTGGGACCCAGGAAACACATGTACTGTTTGTGCGGGTAATGTGAGAAGGAAAGGAATTTACCCTTTTCCCTGTCCCAGGCCTGCAGATGGACATCCAAATATATACAAGAATTCCCTTTATGCTTTTAGATTGGCCCCAGCTCTCCTTGCCCAGGAGGAGAATTTGACTCATCATGTCCTCCAGGTCCAGCTGATTTCTGGCTGGATGGTCCACACCACTGATAGAGGATTTCAAGATATGACAAGGTCTTACTATGGACATTGAATCCACCAACTCCGCACACACCGTAGCAGAGATTTGCAAAGAAACTTGACCCCCAGAGCTAATAACGTCTGTGCCATCAAAAGCAAATCAAAACACAATGACATCCAGCAAAGCAGCCAACAGATGGTCAGTCTGTCCTCTTAGGCAAGAGTTTTGCAGAAAAGCGAGCAAAGAAGCTTGACAGGGAGCCAGGCAGGCAGTGAGTTCCACCGATCCCCACGCTGCCACCACTGTTGCTGCTGTTGGAAAAACACATTCCAGCATCTGGGCTCTGAGCCGTGCAGCTGTGAAGTGTCCACATGTGCAACCGCGCGGACTCTGGGACGCACGGCTGAGAGCGGAGCCCAGCCAGGCCCAGAGGTCACGCCAGTGGCTAAGGCCCGGCCATGGCCACCTGGGCATCTGATGTGGGCCACTTTTCTTGTGCAGTAAGGCTGGGTGTAAGAAATGCCAAACTTGTGTTTGGAGGAAGATAAACTCTCCAGAATATAGAGGATTCTTTTCCAATCCTTCTGCATTCCAGTCATGAGACACTGGGGCTGGGGAACAAATTTCCAAGAAGAACAACCTCAGAATGGGGCTGAAGAGAGGCTGACAGCCAACAAGAACTCTGAGAAAATGCAGGAGACACCGGAGATCAGCACACAGCTTCAACCCTTCAACCCCAAAGTCAAGAAGTATTTCGGACCGAGGCTACACTCTTAGAGAGTTGCTTCCTGGATCCATTTGCTTGACGACATGGCGTTTCCACATTCATGAGACCTTGCTTCCGAGAGACAGAGAGAGAGAGAGAGAGATCCCTCTGGCTTCTCCTCCTAAGGTCTTGTCACCAACTTCGGAGCAGCGAGATCCTCTCTGGCGGCCGCAGATCGGGGAGTTTGGAATGAGAGGAGCGCTGGCCAGATGCAGCAGATGAATTTCCAGACTGCTATTTCCAGGGAATGACTCCACAAAAATTGTTTGTGAACTGGACAGAGGAAATCACTGTTGCAAGAATAGAACACTAGATCTTCTTGGTTGTCATAAATCTGTTTCGCGGCCACTCTTCCTTAGGTGCAGACTAACCCAAAACATGACCAAAAAATTGTCATCATGTGTGAGCAGATGGAGAAATGCCATAGTCCTTAGGCATTTCTTTAAAAAAAAAAAAAAATCACTGGCTTACCACTTGAAATTCAAGCATCCTCAGGAAAAATGGAAGCCACTATTTCTGTGCAACACTGTCCGAAGTCTCTACAAAGGAAATACACAGCAAAGCTTCAACTCGCAGGGTTCTGCTCCCTGAGACAGACAGCAAAGGGGGTGATGGACATTCAAGCAGCTGCTCGAGATTAGACCAGACGTATGTTTTAAAATAAGAGGTAAAAATAGAGCTACCCTATGACCCAGCAATTGCACTACTGGGTATTTACCCTAAAGGTACAAACGTAGTGATCCGAAGGGGCAGGTGCACCCATTTAGAGCTGCAATGTCTACAATAGCCAAACTATGGAAAGAACCTAGATGTCCATCAACAGATGAATGGATAAAGAAGAGGTGGTATATATACACAATGGAATACAATGCAGCCATCAGAAGAAATGAAATCTTGCCATTTGCGACGACGTGGATGGAACTAGAGGGTATCATGCTTAGTGAAATAAGTCAATCGGAGAAAGACAACTATCATATGATCTCCCTGATATGAGGAAGTGGAGATGCAATGTGGGAATTTGGGGGGTGGGAAAAGAATAAATGAAACAAGATGGGATCGGGAGGGAGACAAACCATAAGGGACCCTTAATGTCACAAAACAATCTGAGGGTTGCTGGGGGGGTGGGGAGTTCAGGAGAGGGTGGTAGGTTGTGGACATTGTTGGGGGTGTGCTGTGGGGATTGCTGTGAAGTGTGTCAACCTGGCGATTCAGAGACCTGTGCCCCTGGGGCTAAAAATACATTATATGTTTATTTAAAATTTTTAAAAATTATTTTAAAAATAAATAAATAAAATAAGAGGTGGAGTGTCACCTGGGTGGCTCATCCGTTAAACATCTGCCTTGGGCTCAGCTCATGATCCCGAAAGCCAGGGATCAAGCCCCGCATCGGGCTCCCTGCTCAACAGGCAGCCTGCTTCTCCCTCTCCCACTCCCCCTGCCTATGTTCCCTCTCTTGCTGTCTCTCTCCGTCAAATAAATAAATAAAATTTTTAAAATAATAAAAATTAAAATAAAATAAGAGGTGGATTAATAATAGGTCCCTGCAGAAGGTCCTGGGCATAGTGGGAAGAGGCCAGGCAAAGACCCTCAAAGGTCCTCTGAGTGGACACAGGGCCAGGTGGCGGCGTTTCCTTCACATTTGGCACCGGCCAGTTTTGGAGTTCACCTTGAGTGGAGACTTTGGCAGGCTAAGGAAGCAAATTAAAATATAGCAAGTCATGAGTTATTATTATCTGAGCTTAGCTAGGATGGAGAAGCCCTACAGAAAGCGTGGTCAGTTTCCTTTCTGGAAGTCCTATCTTTGACGTATGAAGTCACTTACACCTCCTCTGCTTGTGCCGAGGTCCGAGAGTGATGGGAGTCCTCCGGGAAGGAGGGAAGGGAAGTTGATCTCACATGGATTTTAGCATCCTGGGAGGGAAGTGGGGTGCTATAAATATTTCCTGCCTTTTGTTTTCCATCTTTAAATCCTGGCTAGTGGGTGGGGGACAAACAGGCCTTGGAGAAGGGTCTCAGATGAATAGGAGGGCAGCTGCTGTGCCAGCACGGTGCAAGGAACCAAGCTCACAACCCCAGAAGGTCTTGGGGTGAGCTCCTGCATTTCCAATGGAGCCTCGGCCAAAGGTGCTCTGAGACTGGGCAGAGGGGCAGCATCCACAAGAGGAGTCATGCAGTCACGGTGCCTTTGTCCCAGGACTGCCCTGACTCTCTTCTGCAAGCAAAGCGAAATGCTGCTTCGGCACAGGGCTGCACTCCACCTCCTTCTGTCTGCACTGCAGGGCACTGTGAAGCCAGAGGATAAATCTGTTCTCTCTGCAAAGAGCTCTGTAGCCAGGGGAGTGCCCCGCATGGTCACAGAGATGCTGCAGCACTCCTCCCTCTGTAAAAATGAGAATGAGAATGATTCAGGACAAAAGGAGGAAAAATATATATTCATGCAAGATAAAGATTTAGAACCCGTGCAGGGAAGTTATGATCCACAAAGTAACCATAATTGAACCACATTACATGCCTGAATCAAGCCATAAATTTAATAGCATGTATTTATAAAGGAATGGAAGTCCACATATCACATTTTCAAAAACAATTCCGCAAATCTGAAAGGAGATTAATTTGACTGCTGGACATTCCTCCTAATATTTTTCTACTTGTGAAATTAAATTCTCTTCCTCACTGGCGCATTGATGTGGAGGCTTTATAGACGCATTATAGAAAATATGTGGAACAGGTGAGGGGCTGTCAGAGGGGCCCTGAGCCATTGTCTTTACAGAGGTCAGATTTTCCGTGAATTGAAGGGGCTGACAAACCCTGCCTGCTGGGTTCTGTCACAGTGCGGCGAATTACTAATGTTACACAATGGGAATAGTGATGCAATTTAACACCAGGCTGTAATGCACTCGTGGCAGAACACCGAGGGTTAACTTTAAAAGACCTGATTTGGGTGTGCTTAGATTCTCAAAGAATGTATTGCCCGCTTCGGTTTTTGTTTCTGGGAGGGGAAGGGAACAAAATCTCTTTTCTTAATTTCCTCCTCTGGGTATTGTCTACTGGCCATCTTGTGGAATCAAACATTTGTTATCCTAAGAAAGAGAAGGATGAAACTTGTATTCATTCCTCTTTCATTTTTTAGAAGGTCTTCATAAATGCTTACAGTCCGGGCTACAGGTACAGGAAAATAAACTGATACGATAAAAGTTCTAGAAGTTTGTAATCCCATTTTCTTGAGCTATTGCACAGACTGAATTCATGTGAAGGCATCTCAGAGGCCCCAGCAGCATCTCCTGATGTTATTTCAGCAAAGGTTGGAACGAACCAGAAGAGGGTTCGAGCTACTCCCTGAGTGAGCTAGACAATCCGAAGTTCCTGGACTCAGTTCAGATCACACCTGGTATCCTCACGGTGGGAAAGAGTGGCACTTGTAAACCTCCCATTTAGATGATTTAGCCATACCCTTTCTTTCCCAAGATCTATAAAAGGTCAAGGACCAACAGCTTAGATCTTCTCCACCAGAAGAGAGGCCACTAGAGAGAATCACTAGGTTGTAAGCTTTTTGTGGACAAGGATAGGCATCTGCCACTAACCAACAGGAAGGGGAAAGAATGAGCAAGAGAACAAATGGGTTGGTTGGCAGACTTCTTGCAGAGGAAAAGATCAATGTGTCTGGCATATTGGATAAAGCACTAGAAATGCAGAGATGGGGGTAGAGGAGAGGATGAAAGAAGTCATTGGTGGGAGGGACATGGAAAGTACGTCCTTACTGCCTTTCTTAGCAAAGGCTGCCAGTGCCTGTCTGTGGGCTTCCTGCCCAGATGCAGAAAATGTATTTCTGCCTCAGTTGCAGTTAAAGAAAGTGTTGGAGGGAGAGATGAGATTTGGCAAAAATGCATAGTGCTGAGTGCACAGAGGCATCTAATCAATGAGATTTGATTAAAAGGGTGAATTTGAGCCAGAGGAAACAGTGAGTCAAATGTTGACAGCAGCAAAAGCATCCTCAGAGGGATTCCGGTGCTGAGAACTTCTAGCTTTTTCCTCAGGGCCCCGAGGTCATCGGGGTGTACATGTCTCTTTCCTGCCCTAATACTTTCTTCTTGTAACTAAAAAAAGATTCAACAGAATGATGCCACCTGACTGCTCAGGCATAGGTCCCTTAGAAAATCTTGTTGGGGTCCCCACTCATTTTCTCTGTTGCACTCATTAAGCAGCTACCATATGTCAGAGAAATCAACCAACAACCAAAGTTATAACCTCAGGCTTTTACATTCAGAAACTCACCATGTTACTAGGTTTACCCAGGAAGACAATTAATTTTTGATCTTCGTTCACTGTCAAGACAGGAGAATGACATTTAACTTAGGGTGTCCCTTTATCCATTTAAATACATGACGTATAGTCCTAGTGACCATAGTATTTTAGACCCTGGCTAGTTGAAGAGTGGTCCATGGACCCAGGGCGTCGGCAGCACCTGGAACTTATTAAAAAAGCAGAAGCTCAAGCCGGACCCCAGACCTACAGAATAAAAACTGCAGTTTAGTGTGCCTGGGTGGCTCAGTGGGTTAAAGCCTCTGCCTTTGGCTCAGGTCATGATCCCAGGGTCCTGGGATGGAGCCCCGCATTGGGCTCTCTGCTCAGCAGGGTGCCTGCTTCCCCCACTCTCTCCACCTGCCTCTCTGCCTACTTGTGATCTCTGTCTGTCAGGTGAATAAATAAAATCTTAAAAAAAAAAAAACCTGCAGTTTAACACAATTCACAGGTGATCCATATGCATAGAATCTTGAGAAACAATGGTCTAGAACAGTAGAGCTCAAATACCAGTGCACCACTCTCCAGGGACCACACTTTGAGAACTACCCTTTAGAGCACCCTCCACAACTCCCCGATACTGTGAAGCCTGACTTTATTCTGTGGCCAGAGATGCAAAAGTGACCTAAGCACTGATTCTTCCTTACACTGCATCAGATTCACCTGGAGGACTTTCCCAGCATCCTGAGATTCCATGTGTATGCCGTGGGATCACAGGGGTGGACTTGTCCCTTATCACATCAGAAAGAAACTGAAGAATATCAAGGACAAAAGGAACATTTTCTAAAAAGGAATAAATAAAGAGCTCATTGAATTTCTGAAGATTTTTCTCAAGGTTGCTTAAGAATTAGCTGGCAGAAGGACAGCTTAGTAATTTCAAAGTGTCAGAGTGAACGGTCATTGAAATACGCAAGCACCTATTTATTTAAAGCTCCGTAGAGTGCATCCTATCTTTTATTTAAAAAGTAAATAAATTTACTTGGGGTGCCTGGGTGGCTCAATGGGTTAAGTGATTGCCTTTTGCTTGGGTCATGGTCCCAGAATCCTGGGATGGAGTCCTACGTCAGGCTCCCAGCTCCACCTCGAGTCTGCTTCTCCCTCTGGCCTTTTCCTCTCTCATGCTCTCTCTCACTGTCTCTCAGGTGGATAAATAAAAATCTTAAAAAAAAAAAAAGTAAATACACTTTTTTTTCTTTCTGCTTTTGCTCAGCATTCTTGATATAATAAAACTCCATATAAAAAACTTGATATAATAAAACTCCATCACCTCATCATTCTACTATTTGATCACAAATACAGCATGATTTTTAATTTCCCTTCTTCTTCTCTTTGGCCTTCAGTCTTGCTGGCCACTTGAGAATGTTTTCTGTACTCATAGACCCCTCCCCCGCCGCCACCGGAGTGCAAACAGATTACGTCTCTACCATGCCCATCGGCTCTCTGATTTGGAAACAGATGTGGGGAGAACCGTGGCATGGTGAGAGTCAAGGAGGGGTTGGAGCAAGACAGGGATGCCTGCTCACTCCCACGGCAGGGAGGACATGGCTGGCATGGCTGCTGATTGGTTGGATGGAAGGGCCGGTCCCAGTCCATATTTACAAGGCGTACTGACTCAGATCACAGCTCTTACATTGTCAATGTATCTTAAAAATCCCGGTTTATTTGTTGGGGAGCCTGGGTGGCTCGGTGGGTTAAGCCTCTGCCTTTGGCTCAGGTCCTGAGGTCCTGATCTCAGAGTCCTGGGATCGAGCCCCACAGTCGGACTCTCTGCTCAGCGGGAAGCCTGCTTCCCTCTGCCTCTCTCTCCACCTGTTGCTCTGCCTACTTGTGATCTGTCAAATAAATAAAATCTTTTTTTTAAAAATGGGTTTATCTGAGTGCCCCCCATGTACTTAATGTTACAGGTACACTTGCAATAAGTGTGTCAAACAGCATCTAAGTATCATTATAGCTAAAAATAACTCTGGAATTCCTTTGGGACACACCCTGACACCGCCCTAGACAAACACGGCCACAGCCTGTGTTGGCCCTGGTTCCCACCTGATCTTCAAACACCTGTTTCCAACCACTGCTTCTTGGAACCTATTCCCTCCTCCTGTGTTGCAGGCTTCCCGAAAAACTTGCACAATCATAGAACTCAGATGCGCATTCCTTCCCCAACTCTTGCCCACCACCAACTGTGATGATGATACATTTGCTATCTTTCCCTCCTTCACTTTAGAGCCCCACTGGGGCAGAGTTTATGTATCTGTAATACAAATCACCTACATCTAAATCTGTTGTCTTCTCCACTTGGGAAGAATCTGTTAGCAGGAAGATCAGAATATATTCTATTCAAAAGGACTTTCAAAGAGTTCCTGAGTTCTTCAGCCCCAGGGTGTCTCAGTGGGTTAAATGTCTGCCTTTGGCTCAGGTCATAATCCCAGGGTCTTGGTATGGAGTCCTGTATTGGGTTCCTTGCTCAGCAGGGCACCAGTTTCTCCCTCTCCAACTGCCCCCCCCCCAAATATATAAATAAATAAAATCTTTTAAAAAAAGAAAGAAAAGAAGCAAAGACAAAATTCTGTTCTTCCTAAAGTCGTTGCTTATTCTATTTAACTGGCCTGTTTGAGAGAGTACTGCTGATTCTTAAATATGCACAGAGTCTAATCAGAGCAATTCAGTTAGCCTGCAGCTTCAATGATCGCCGCACATGCTTCAGCTTCTAGACTTTCTGATTCTAGAAACTTTGACTAGACACCCGCTCACTGAAAAAGCGCCATTTGCTAAATATTAGAACTTACTAATCTGGAATCCCAGAATTGTCCATACAATTTCATGCGAAAACCCCAAGTTTGGCTTTTGATTTTTCTAAAAGTTCTGATGTCTAGAAAGTCCTTTGACTCTCTGGCCAGCCCCACCATGAGCTTCAGGGTCCCTCTCAACACCCAGCCCCCATGTGACCACCCGCCTAACCCATGATCAGTACTTGTGATAAATTCACAATGGCCTTCTTGCCTTTGGCAGTTGGCTAACTTTTGTCCTATTCTCTGTTTCCCACAAAATTACACAGCTGGCATCTGTGATTGCAATTCCAAGCTGCTGTGAATACCAAGCAAAACTTGAAATGATAAGGACTCCACCATGTCCGCTCAGGTCCTCTGTGCCATTCCCTGCCCTTCCGAGGAGTTGTAGCCAGCAACCCCCAAGCCTTGCACATTTCTGAAACTTCTTCATCATCACAGGTACTGGCCCGAAGCCTCAGCAAGGAGTCTCAACAGCCCTATAAATGAGCACCTGGCAAGGTGTCCTAGATCTCATGAAAGTCAGGGCGGGTCGGAGAGATGCCTATTTCCAGCGTGCCTCTCCCTTCTTTGTTAAGAGCGTCTGGGTTTCATGGAAACCAGCATGTGCAGGAAAATGCAGACAGCTGTTCTGGTCCCCTTGGCTCGCACCAGTGTTCCTCCCAAGCTATAGGAAGCATGTGAGCAAACCCCTTCCCTGTCTGGGGCCCCCCAGAAACATTCCCTGAATTCCAGCATTTAATATCAGCTGCAATGTTGAGGGAAAAAATAGAGCACGCTGTGCTCAGGGCCTCTGAGTCCCCCCACCGACGATGGAGAGTATTTAGTCCTAGTTCTGGTTTGGTAGAACCCGTGTCGCAGGGTGGTCCTGGAGGGTCTGACAGCTGGAAAGGTAAGATGCAGTAAAAAACCAGAGGGGAACAGAGCACTCTGGGTCGTGAGGACACCGGAAGGGAGGGTAGCAGTGGGATAGGGGAAGCTCCCGTGAGTGTGAATGATAGGGCCCCAACAGTTGACAATGGAGCACTGAACGTTCGTGGCTCCCAGAGTGCTGATGTGACCCCGTGCGGCCTCCCCAAGTTCCCCTACATCCACACATACCTGCCTGTTGAGTTCAAGAACAGAAAAAAGTAAGAATGGCCACCAACACCTGGTTCCTCCTTTCATCAAAGTCCTGCCCTGTGCCATGGAAGATCTGAAATGTGACACCACATTACGGGGACCAGTGTTCCAGTGCCGGGTCCCCACCATGCCATCATCACATCCTTGCAAAAGTCACAGCTACTGTCTGGTCTCCAATTTTCTCCAAGGTCAACAGGTCCCAGCTCCGCAACCAGAGGCAGCCCGGGAGGTGGCAGTATCAGGAAGCCTGGTCCCTTCCAAAGGGCATTTTCCAGAAGCCCCTGTGTTGAAAGACTAGAATTCCCTCAGCCCCCACCTCTTGGTCACCCTGCCCTGAGGCCTCCCCACAGCCTAGCCCAGACTTCCCATGAACCTTCCCCCCCAATCACACCCTGTGCTTAGCAAGAGTCCTGAGAGCAGACCCTCCCTGTGTCCTCAGCACAAAACATCAGGGAATTCCTGGCCTTTGCAATTTTCCAATTCACTATTTTAAGATGTTCTTTGATAAATGAACCTCCATAGAGGGATTTTTTTTTCTGGACTGTGAGAGGAAGTTGCCTCTTTCTCCATATTTAAGTGAGATCCCGCTTCCTTGCTTTTTCCACTTAGCTTTTTGCTTTGCCCAAGCCACACAGAAAGGTGGTTGTTGAGTGTGAGACAACGCTCCAGCAAGGAGGCGAATGAGGACAAAGCGGAGCGAATACCCTGCCCCCAACCCAGACAGCCAACAGCCCTGCGGGGTCCAAACGCTGAAGATGGCACGCCTCCTGGTTTCCTGACTTTCCCTGTGTTTGCCAGCCGGGACCTAAAGCTTCGGGAGGTCAGGCCATGAGAAGACTGATGGTCTGCAAAGTACCAACAAAATTAGCAGGCCTTCATAGGGAAGCCAATCACCTTGGTCTGATTTTCTTGGGCTGAATTACAGCAAGAAATAAATGGGTAGTGAAAATAAGTATTGTAGCCGCACACCCAAGAGCAGGATGCAGCCAGGGGATGCTGACTCTTGTCCTTGCTCCCCAAGCTTCCCCTCCTTTCTCTCCTTCCGCTCTCCACCTCCTCCCCACTCTCCTCCCTCCTTCCCCTTCTGCTCTCTCCTCCTCCCCCTCAGACTTTTGCACTCTCTAAACTATGTCTCCCTTCCCTTGGGACCAGGCTCTGAGGAGCAGGTCCCCCAGATCCTGATGTCATCTCAGAACCAGCAGAATATAGAGAATCTGGACTCCCAGACAGATGTAACCCCACACTCCCCAGGGGCCAACTGCAATCGAGGCAGGCCAAGTTAGGTGCCCATTCATCCTTCCACCAACAGACCACCACAGATGGGAAGGACCACTGAGATGCTCACTGTAAGCTGAGAAACAAAAGAAGAAATACAAAGAGGCTTTCCACTACAAGCTGTTTTCTAATAAATGGTAAGCATTGTTGAAATATCATCAACCAAACCCAGAAAAGAGAAGGTAGGACAATAGGAAGAGAGAAACAGTAATAAACTTGTAAGTACAGCTAATAAATGTCCAAGGCTTAACAAGCTAATGAAAAAGAAAGGGAGAATATGTAAGAGCAGGCTAAGAACTCTGACATAATTCTATGAGGTCATGTGCTTAATCAGAGACAGATACACATCTGGGGCTTTGCGCTCCTTCTTACACTTACTATGGTTGCAAGCATCTCCGTATTAGCATCACCAGCAGTTTCTCTACCCACCAAAAGCCAAAGGACTACCCATGCGGCCCTAAAATCCTCTCTACCCTGCTTAGGCTGAAGTGGTACTGAAGCGATTATCATGAATAAGGACCAGGATTCTCTGAACATTTTCAAAAGGCATAACTGAAAAAAATGTCCGTGTTGCAGGCTGAATGGATGGAGATGTGTGGGCGTGTGTGTGTGTGTGTGTACCTCGAAGACACAGAGTTCGTGCTCCTGCCTTCTCACACCCACATCACAGTGACATGTCTGAACTAGCCCCTACAGAAACCCCTAGGCACCTGCAAGGGACCCAGCACTTACCAAGTCACCAGCCCTGCCACGCAGCTCAGAGACAAATATTTGTGGTAAAGTCATTTGTTCCAGACAGTCTGTCCTTAGTGGAAATGCCAAAACTGCCTTGAGGTGGGCAGCCTGGGGTGTATCCTGCTCAGGAAATCTCATCAGATTGCTTCAAGATTTCTTCAGCCTTCCCTCAAAATACTAACTGCATCACAAACATACGAAAATTGACTCCACAAACTAGATAGGTCTGCTTTGAATTTTTATGTAATTAGAAAAATGAAATAAATTCTTTAAAATTTGATTCTAGTTTGCCCTACCTAGACTTTTATGGATTTTGTAGCTAATCAACCAAGATAGCACTTATTTCATTCTTCCCTTAAACCTGTGTAATAACTATGTCCTTTATGGGTGAATAAAGATGATTGATAGATATTAGTATTTTCAGGGATTGCTGTTATTTAAACTTCAGTTATTTATTTACATTTTCATCAAATAGGAATACAAAGTAATAGCAACTATTTAACTGGCCATTAACATATTGAAAATACTCTGGAGATTTATGTAGTGATTGAAAAAAATAATTACAATTTTTTGCCTCATTTAGAACATTGGGAAACTTTTTTCATTTGTTTTGAGAGTCATAAAAGCCAAAAAATTAAAAAGAAGAACAACACTTTCCGTAGGGCAAATCCACTTAATGTAGCAACTATCAACAATGGTATTCGTTCATAAGGGCAAATGAACAAGACTTAGACACGAGAAAGAAGAAAGGAAGGTCAATGTGACTTTTAAGACAGGACCATCCTAGCTAGATCTTCCAGCCATATTTGAGCAACAGAGATCGCCTTCACGCTTATGATATCTAAATTAAGTCAAATAAATGATATAGGCTCCAAATTTATTGGAGCAGAACTAAATCGCACTCATTTTTGTTTTGTTTTGTTTTGTTCTGTTTTTAATGTAAGGCATGACACTTGGTTGGAAGCTGCAGGCTGCGGTTGCCATTCCCACAACTTAACACAACACTCTTTCATCTGAGGCAGCGCCATGCTGAAGGTGGTCTTCAAGACCTCCTTTGTCCGTCTCTCTTTCCAAGGCATGTTCCTAGCTCATGGGACTTTTTGCAGCCTTTGGGACAAGACTAGAAATTTTAGCAAGAAAAACTTAGCCCTTTGGGAGCACAAAGCTACACAGTACCAGATTTCTTTTTACCTCTTTCAGACAACTCATTTTCAATTTGCAACAAATAATTTATAGTTAGAACTTAATGCCTGCTAGACCATGGTCATTGGAAACATATGTCGATCCTGTTGTGGCTTCAGAAACAATCAGAAGTCATTTTATTTCCCATTTCAAAGACCAAAACAGTAGCTTACATTTTTAATACATAACCAATTGTTTAAAAACATCTGGAGAGCTATACCTTTCTGAGTTTATAGGCAGATTCTTTCTTTAAAGGCAAATAGGAAAATCTTATGAGGTCTCTTTCCTACAGATCCAATACTCTCCACTCCACTGGTAGAATTCTTTTGCCGGTGTTACTCACTGTTTCCATATTATTCAGACTCAGAGATACATCAGCAGTACAATGCCATTGCAAATAAAAATTATTCTGCTTTGGATTACCCATTAAATCTCATACTTTTCTTCACCATTAAGTATCATCAAAACACACATGTAAACACACAGACAGACCCAGATGGCAAAGAATATAAATGCTAAATGGGGTCAATGGCAGCCCAGAGGACTCTCTACTGAACCCATTCCATTCTTTCATGAAGAATCAATGGCACACGGAAACATGGACTCTGTTGCACAGTCCTTCCCAGAGAGTGACAAGTCTACAAGTACCTACATTTCGAGTGCCATAAGTTAATAAGATATAAGGGTGTATGTGTGTGTGTATGTGTGTGTAAATTTTAAAGGAAACCCATCATACATTTATCATACATTTGCAGTTGTTCTCCAAAAACTCGACTGAGTCTTTTTCAGCAACCAAAAAAAAAAAAAAAAAAGAACAACCAACCTGGGCTGATTCAAAGCTAACTTTCAGTAACATCATTCTTCTTCTCTATTAATTACATTAAAGCTTTCCAACTCTGGGATGCCTGAGTGGCTCAGTTGGTTGGGCAGCTGCCTTCAGCTGAGGTCATGATCCTAGAGTTTTGGGATCAAGCCCCATGTGAATATCCCTGCTCAGTGGGTTGTCTGCCTCTCCCTCTCCTACTGCTCCTCCTCCTGCTCCAGCTCATGCTCGATCTCTCTCTCTCTCTCTCTCTCTTTCTCATTCACTCTCTCTTTCTCAAATAAATAAAATTTAAAAAAAAAATCCTTCCAACCAAAGTGTAAAATGCAATCTATCATCAGAGCATGGTGGTAATATTATGAGTCATGGAACTGATGGGGCTTTAATGCCCTAGAAAATTCTATGGAATCTTGTTTTTGAAAAGTTAGTTTTCAAATGTGCTCTATACAGCTCCAGTTTGGGGAACAATTGCTGTTGGAAGACAGTACATTTCCAGTTGCCTCTCTCCACATTTTCAGTTTCAGTCTCCAATTGAGGGACAGTTCCTCCATCTCCTGCAGATATAACATAATACTCTCAGATTTTCCTCGTAAACCACAGTCACCATCACCATAAGGCAAGAACTTTAAACTCCTGTGTACAGAAATGTATTCGTTTCCAAAATACTCCTGTCAGACCAGGACAACAATTACCATTAAAGTCTCAGCCTCCAACTCCAAAATTGACATCTTCATAAGAAGGTGTCACTGAGAAGTCCAGTGAGTGAGAAGGAGTCTCACCCTTGCATCATACCAGCTAATGTGATCCCTTGGTGAAGACTGAAAATGGGATCCCACAAAACTGCATATGATTTGTAACTTGCCCTTCCTGAGTCATGTTCTGTCCAATACTATGCAGAATCTCCTGGGGGGCAGCAAACCTGCTTGATTGAATTTGTCTTCAGCCTGGTATCACTTTCATTACGTTTCCATATGACCAGTTGTAGGACCAGTTTGGAGAAAGTTTAGAAATGCCCCAATTCCAGAATAATATACCAGGCTGAAACAAACATGATAAGAAGGTTTATGTTAACTCCTACTTTAAGACACTGGCGATCAGCCCTGAAATCACTAGTTCATTTCTTCCCTTCTTCTAGTGCTTGAAGCTTTCTGAGACTGACCAACAGTTCCCTCTCTTCATGATCATTTTAAATCTAAGATTTTCTTTTCCCCTGCTGCCCCTGGCAATCTCTATATACCCACACACATTTCAGGGTTTAAGGGTCTAAGATCTCTTTCCACAGGCTCTTTTACCTCACCTTCCAGACTACCTCCATCCTTTGCCTTTGTGGCCAAAATGGTGAGTACCCACAGAAGAAATATCTAAAATTTGGAGAGAACATTGGATGATAAAAGTTTTGAAGGTTAGTCAATGTTGGCAAAATTACTCCAGCTCCTTTTTCCCACTCTAATTTATTCCTTGAGGACCTAATCAAATGTAAGACTATTTGCTAACACCTCTTTGACTCTCAGAGAGATAACTGCCTCCTTTATAGGGCCATTTCTCTCTAATATCTCACTCTTACCATGTCCAAGACCAAACACACACAAACCCGTCAGAAGTTATTCCAGAGCTTGGTCCAGAAATCATGGACTCATTCTTAACTACAGTTGACCCTTGAACAACACAAATTTGAACTGTGCAGGTCCACTTATGTGTGGATTTTTTTAAATAAATACAGTACAGTACTGTATGTGTATTTTTTCTTTCTTGTGATTTTTTTTAATTTTTTATTAAGTTCAATTAATATAATTTTCTTAACAACATTTTCTTTTCTCTAGCTTACTTTATTGTAAGAATACAGTGTGTCATGCATATAACATACAAATTACATATTAATTGACTGTTTATGCCATGGGTAGGGCCTCTGGTCAGCAGTGGGCTATGGTAGGTAAGTGAAAGAGTCAGAAGTTATACTCAGACTTTGATGGTGCCCCTAATCTTCACATTGTTCATGCATCAGGTGTATTTTCTTTCTCTCACATTCAGCCCACCAACAATTTCTATCTTCAAACTATATCCTAAATTTAATCACTTTCCACTATCTCCACTTCTACCAGCCTGATCCAAACACCATCATCTCTCACCTGGATAGTTACAAGAGCCTCCTCACAGAACTCTCAGCTTTATTTCTCAGAACCCTACAAGAGAGAAGCCGAAGTCCTCACCATGACCTGCCCACCCACACACCCCCACCTCAATACCTGCCTCACACCAACTCTCCCTGCTTCCCACACACCATACTCTGTGGAGCTTCCTGAAAGTATCAGGTCAGCCCCTACCACAGGACCCTTGTACTTGCCATTGCCTCTGCTTAAAAGCCTCTTCCCTTAGAAATTTTCATGGCTGATTTCCTTCCTATTCCCATTTAAATGTCTCTTACTCAGGGGTGTCTTCCCTAACCACCCCATGTCAAGTACTTGTCCAATACTCCCTATCCTGTCACCCTTCTTAATTTTTTTCTACAGTGATTACCACTCTCTGACATATTACATATTTATTTCATTAGCCCCACACTAGGATGTCAACTTCCTGATGGCAAGACCTTGATGCTGAACAATCCAAATCCCTAATTCACCTTCATACTTTGGTCCTTCTCACTACCTGCCCATGCAGCGGACCACCCCAGGTGTGGAGCCACAATGCGAACAGTACCAAGACCAAAACTCCTCATGTGCCAGAGAACAAGACCGTTTGAGAATAACTCTGCTATTCAGCCAAGGATGCAGTCCTCATTCTCCAGATACAGGCAGATTGAACGTTCTGGGAGCTGGGAAGACAGGTGCTGCTGACGTCATTAAAACAGACCTGTAGAATCCCTAATACTCTTATTTCTATTTTACAGATGAGGAGCCAAAGCTGTCAGAGGTCATTCTTCTTTATCAAGTTCATAGAACCAGGATTGCACGGCAAGCCTCACTCCACTGTCCACGCTTTGGCCGACACACCACCTTCCAGGCT
Source organism: Mustela nigripes (assembly GCF_022355385.1). Taxonomy (NCBI): domain Eukaryota; kingdom Metazoa; phylum Chordata; class Mammalia; order Carnivora; family Mustelidae; genus Mustela; species Mustela nigripes. Next base: position 3,014,506 of record NC_081571.1, on the reverse strand, counting down.
GTCAGGTTCATAACCCTTTCATCATCACATTCTCAAGGACTGTTTTAACCTCGATGGCACTGATCACGGCACACGGAGACTCGGGAGCAGCTGCTGAATGGGGTAGGCAGGGTGGTGGCAATCGCTCCTGTCACTTGAGGTGAAGGACATCTCTCTTAGAGAGATTTAAAGTGTCCATAGCTTAGAATTGCTGAAAAGGCTCTGCCTGCTAAAATAGCTATTGCTGTGTCAATGGGTTTGCCTCTTTAACTAACAACTGTGTCCTCCAATTCAAAACCAAAATCGTTTTTATGGAGTGTCCTAAAACTCTCTTCTCCTGTCTGCTCTGCAGAGGTTGCTATTATAAATTAGCATGCCACTTGAAGGTGACTCCGCCCACAAAGGGCCAGTATAGGGGAGGAGTCAAGATGGCGGAGAAGTAGCAAGCTGAGACTGCTTCAGCTAGCCGGAGATCAGCTAGATAGCTTATCTAAAGATTGCAAACACCTGAAAATCCATCGGCAGATCGAAGAGAAGAAGAACAGCAATTCTGGAAACAGAAAATCAACCACTTTCTGAAAGGTAGGACCGGCGGAGAAGTGAATCCAAAGCGACGGGAAGATAGACCCCGGGGGGAGGGGCCGGCTCCCGGCAAGCGGCGGAGCAACCGCGCACAAAATCAGGACTTTTAAAAGTCTGTTCCGCTGAGGGACATCGCTCCAGAGGCTAAACCGGGGCGAAGCCCACGCGGGGTCAGCGTGGCCTCAGGTCCCGCAGGGTCACAGAAGGATCGGGGGTGTCTGAGTGTCGCAGAGCTTGCGGGTATTGGAACGGGAAAGCCGGCTACAGAGACAGAGCCGACAGTAAGCTCACAGCTCCGTGTTACCTTGAACCGGTCGCAGGCTCGGTGAGCTCGGAGCGCGGCCAGAGGTCAGGCAGACGGGAGTAACTGGGCGCTGTTCTCTGAGGGCGCACTGAGGAGTGGGGCCCTGGGCTCTCGGCTCCTCCGGGCCGGAGACCAGGAGGCCGCCATTTGTATTCCCGTCCTCTGGAACTCTACGGAAAGCGCTCAGGGAACAAAAGCTCCTGAAAGCAAACCCGAGCGGATTACTCACCCCGGCCCCGGGTAAGGGCGGTGTAATTCCGCCTGGGGCAAAGACACTTGAGAATCACTACAACAGGCCCCTCCCCCAGAAGATCAACAAGAAATCCAGCCGAGACCAAGTTCACCTACCAAGGAGTGCGGTTTCAATACCAAGGAGAGCAGCAGAATTCCAGAGGAGGAGAAAGCCAAGCACGGAACTCATGGCTTTTTTCCTGTGATTTTTTTTAGTCTTGCAGTTAATTTAATTTTTTCTTTTTCATTTTTTTTTTTTT
>NC_081571.1:2988929-3013050 GCF_022355385.1 Mustela nigripes | reverse complement strand
CCTCTTTTTATCCCCTTTCTCCCCACTCACGATTTTGGATCTCTTCTAATTTGGTTAAAGCATATTTTCCTGGGGTTGTTGCCACCCTTTTAGTATTTTACTTGCCCCTTCATTTACTCTTATCTGGACAAAATGACAAGACGTAAAAATTCAACACAAAAAAAAGAACAAGAGGCAGTACCGAAGGCTAGGGACCTAATCAATACAGACATCGGTAATATGTCAGATCTAGAGTTCAGAATGACAATTCTCAAGGTTCTAGCCGGGCTCGAAAAAGGCATGGAAGATATTAGAGAAACCCTCTCGAGAGATATAAAAGCCCTTTCTGGAGAAATAAAAGAACTAAAATCTAACCAAGGTGAAATCAAAAAAGCTATTAATGAGGTGCAATCAAAAATGGAGGCTCTAACTGCTAGGATAAATGAGGCAGAAGAAAGAATTAGTGATATAGAAGACCAAATGACAGAGAATAAAGAAGCTGATCAAAAGAGGGACAAACAGCTACTGGACCACGAGGGGAGAATTCGAGAGATAAGTGACACCATAAGACGAAACAACATTAGAATAATTGGGATTCCAGAAGAAGAAGAAAGTGAGAGGGGAGCAGAAGGTATACTAGAGAGAATTATTGGGGAGAATTTCCCCAATATGGCAAAGGGAACGAGCATCGAATTCAGGAGGTTCAGAGAATGCCCCTCAAAATCAATAAGAATAGGCCCACACCCCATCACCTAATAGTAAAATTTACAAGTCTCAATGACAAAGAGAAAATCCTGAAAGCAGCCCGGGAAAAGAAGTCTGTAACATACAATGGTAAAAATATTAGATTGGCAGCTGACTTATCCACAGAGACCTGGCAGGCCAGAAAGAGCTGGCATGATATTTTCAGAGCACTAAACGAGAAAAACATGCAGCCAAGAATACTATATCCAGCTAGGCTATCATTGAAAATAGAAGGAGAGATTAAAAGCTTCCAGGACAAACAACAACTGAAAGAATTTGCAAATACCAAACCAGCTCTACAGGAAATCTTGAAAGGGGTCCTCTAAGCAAAGAGAGAGCCTACAAGTGGTAGATCAGAAGGGAACAGAGACCATATACAGTAACAGTCACCTTACAGGCAATACAATGGCACTAAATTCATATCTCTCAATAGTTACCCTGAATGTTAATGGGCTAAATGCCCCTGTCAAAAGACACAGGGTATCAGAATGGATAAAAAAACAAAACCCATCTATATGTTGCCTCCAAGAAACACATTTTAAGCCCGAAGACACCTCCAGATTTAAAGTGAGGGGGTGGAAAAGAATTTACCATGCTAATGGACATCAGAAGAAAGCAGGAGTGGCAATCCTTATATCAGATCAATTAGATTTTAAGCCAAAGACTATAATAAGAGATGAGGAAGGACACTATATCATACTCAAAGGGTCTGTCCAACAAGAAGATTTAACAATTTTAAATATCTATGCCCCCAATGTGGGAGCAGCCAACTATATAAACCAATTAATAACAAAATCAAAGAAACACATCAACAATAATACAATGATAGTAGGGGACTTTAACACTCCCCTCACTGAAATGGACAGGTCATCCAAGCAAAAGATCAGCAAGGATATAAAGGCCTTAAATGACACACTGGACCAGATGGACATCACAGATATATTCAGAATATTTCATCCCAAAGCAACAGAATACACATTCTTCTCTAGTGCACATGGAACATTCTCCAGAATAGATCACATCCTCGGTCCTAAATCAGGACTCAACCGGTATCAAAAGATTGGGATCATTCCCTGCATATTTTCAGACCACAATGCTCTAAAGCTAGAACTCAACCACAAAAGGAAGTTTGGAAAGAACCCAAATACATGGAGACTAAACAGTATCCTTCTAAAGAATGAATGGGTCAACCGGGAAATTAAAGAAGAATTGAAAAAAATCATGGAAACAAATGATAATGAAAACACAACGGTTCAAAATCTGTGGGACACAACAAAGGCAGTCCTGAGAGGAAAATATATAGCGGTACAAGCCTTTCTCAAGAAACAAGAAAGGTCTCAGGTACACAACCTAACCCTACACCTAAAGGAGCTGGAGAAAGAACAAGAAAGAAACCCTAAGCCCAGCAGGAGAAGAGAAATCATAAAGATCAGAGCAGAAATCAATGAAATAGAAACCAAAAAAACAATAGAACAAATCAACGAAACTAGGAGCTGGTTCTTTGAAAGAATTAATAAAATTGATAAACCCCTGGCCCGACTTATCAAAAAGAAAAGAGAAAGGACCCAAATAAATAAAATCATGAATGAAAGAGGAGAGATCACAACTAACACCAAAGAAATACAAACTATTATAAGAACATACTATGAGCAACTCTACGGCAATAAATTTGACAATCTGGAAGAAATGGATGCATTCCTAGAAACATATAAACTACCACAACTGAACCAGGAAGAAATAGAAAGCCTGAACAGACCCATAACAAGTAAGGAGATTGAAACAGTCATTAAAAATCTCCAAACAAACAAAAGCCCAGGGCCAGACGGCTTCCCAGGGGAATTCTACCAAACATTTAAAGAAGAACTAATTCCTATTCTCCTGAAACTGTTCCAAAAAATAGAAATGGAAGGAAAACTTCCAAACTCATTTTATGAGGCCAGCATCACCTTGATCCCAAAACCAGACAAGGATCCCACCAAAAAAGAGAGCTATAGACCGATATCCTTGATGAACACAGATGCGAAAATACTCAACAAAATACTAGCCAATAGGATTCAACAGTACATTAAAAAGATTATTCACCACGACCAAGTGGGATTTATTCCAGGGCTGCAAGGTTGGTTCAACATCCGCAAATCAGTCAATGTGATACAACACATCAATAAAAGTAAGAACAAGAACCATATGATACTCTCAATAGATGCTGAAAAAGCATTTGACAAAGTACAACATCCCTTCCTGATCAAAACTCTTCAAAGTGTAGGGATAGAGGGCACATACCTCAATATCATCAAAGCCATCTATGAAAAACCCACCGCAAATATCATTCTCAATGGAGAAAAACTGAAAGCTTTTCCGCTAAGGTCAGGAACACGGCAGGGATGTCCATTATCACCACTGCTATTCAACATAGTACTAGAGGTCCTAGCCTCAGCAATCAGACAACAAAAGGAAATTAAAGGCATCCAAATCGGCAAAGAAGAAGTCAAATTATCACTCTTCGCAGATGATATGATACTATATGTGGAAAACCCAAAAGACTCCACTCCAAAACTGCTAGAACTTATACAGGAATTCAGTAAAGTGTCAGGATATAAAATCAATGCACAGAAATCAGTTGCATTTCTCTACACCAACAGCAAGACAGAAGAAAGAGATATTAAGGAGTCAATCCCATTTACAATTGCATCCAAAACCATAAGATACCTAGGAATAAACCTAACCAAAGAGACACAGAATCTATACTCAGAAAATTATAAAGTACTCATGAAAGAAATTGAGGAAGACACAAAGAAATGGAAAAATGTTCCATGCTCCTGGATTGGAAGAATAAATATTGTGAAAATGTCTATGCTACCTAAAGCAATCTACACATTTAATGCAATTCCTATCAAAGTACCATCCATCTTTTTCAAAGAAATGGAACAAATAATTCTAAAATTCATATGGAACCAGAAAAGACCTCGAATAGCCAAAGGGATATTGAAAAAGAAAGCCAACGTTGGTGGCATCACAATTCCGGACTTCAAGCTCTATTACAAAGCTGTCATCATCAAGACAGCATGGTACTGGCACAAAAACAGACACATAGATCAATGGAACAGAATAGAGAGCCCAGAAATAGACCCTCAAATCTATGGTCAACTAATCTTCGACAAAGCAGGAAAGAATGTCCAATGGAAAAAAGACAGCCTTTTCAATAAATGGTGCTGGGAAAATTGGACAGCCACATGCAGAAAAATGAAATTGGACCATTTCCTTACACCACACACAAAAATAGACTCAAAATGGATGAAGGACCTCAATGTACGAAAGGAATCCATCAAAATCCTTGAGGAGAACACGGGCAGCAACCTCTTCGACCTCTGCCGCAGCAACATCTTCCTAGGAACAACGCAAAAGGCAAGGGAAGCAAGGGCAAAAATGAACTATTGGGATTTCATCAAGATCAAAAGCTTTTGCACAGCAAAGGAAACAGTTAACAAAATCAAAAGACAACTGACAGAATGGGAGAAAATATTTGCAAACGACATATCAGATAAAGGACTAGTGTCCAGAATCTATAAAGAACTTAGCAAACTCAACACCCAAAGAACAAATAATCCAATCAAGAAATGGGCAGAAGACATGAACAGACATTTCTGCAAAGAAGACATCCAGATGGCCAACAGACACATGAAAAAGTGCTCCATATCACTCGGCATCAGGGAAATACAAATCAAAACCACAATGAGATATCACCTCACACCAGTCAGAATGGCTAAAATCAACAAGTCAGGAAATGACAGATGCTGGCGAGGATGCGGAGAAAGGGGAACCCTCCTACACTGTTGGTGGGAATGCAAGCTGGTGCAGCCACTCTGGAAAACAGCATGGAGGTTCCTCAAAATGTTGAAAATAGAACTGCCCTATGACCCAGCAATTGCACTATTGGGTATTTACCCTAAAGATACAAATGTAGTGATCCAAAGGGACACATGCACCCGAATGTTTATAGCAGCAATGTCCACAATAGCCAAACTATGGAAAGAACCTAGATGTCCATCAACAGATGAATGGATCAAGAAGATGTGGTATATATACACAATGGAATACTATGCAGCCATCAAAAGAAATGAAATCTTGCCATTTGCGACAACATGGATGGAACTAGAGCGTATCATGCTTAGCGAAATAAGTCAAGCAGAGAAAGACAACTATCATATGATCTCCCTGATATGAGGAAGTGGTGATGCAACATGGAGGCTTAAGTGGGTAGAAGAATAAATGAAACAAGATGGGATTGGGAGGGAGACAAACCATAAGTGACTCTTAATCTCACAAAACAAACTGAGGGTTGCTGGGGGGAGGGGGTTTGGGAGAAGCGGTGGGATTATGGACATTGGGGAGGGTATGTGATTTGGTGAGTGCTGTGAAGTGTGTAAACCTGGTGATTCACAGACCTGTACCCCTGGGGATAAAAATATATGTTTATAAAAAATAAAAAATTAAAAAAAAAAAAAAAAAAAAAAAAAAAAAAAGGGCCAGTATATCCCCCCATGGGAAAACAAAAACAAGGAATAATCATTTAGAATTCCAAGCGTGGAATCTGGTCACAGATGTTCTCCCACATCCTGAGTTTCCTTTCCAAGCAAAATCTGGACATAAGCTGTATTTAGTGATGATAAACAGTAATTAACACAGGCTGACAAAGAATGCCTCTTGGATTCCCCAGGAAGCTGCATCCAATAGCATCAATAAGGGACAAGAGCTGGAGGTTGGGAGCGGTTGGGCGAGGGGCATGCTTGGAAGAGGCTCGTGCACCAGAGAGGCCCGATGTAACACAACATCTGTTCCAGCCTCTGATTTTACAGCTGCCTTGACTGAGAACCATGGACCAAAACTGGTTCATGGGACGTCAGAACTCCAACACTTTGCACCTCCTGGCTGAAAATCTCCGGCACGCATCAGTGGATGACAAACGAATGGTTAAGAGATGACTAGGATTCATCAAGTTAAACAGAACTATCTTGTTCTGCTTCCATCACATTGCACCATGCCTTCATCGGCTTTCTGTTCTCTCCAAAAGCATCCCAGCAGCTCCATCCCCAGAGCAGGCTAGACCAACACTTGGGATTCTCAGCCACTAGAAATAGTTCCCTGTGCACAAATTCTTCTTTGCTTCCACATCTCCTTCCCTCTTCTCTTAGTCCCAGAAAACCACAGATTGCCACCATATACCTACATACGTATATGTATATGTATATGTATATGTATATGTATATGTATATGTGTGTGTGTGTGTGTATATATACATATGTATATGTATATGTATGTATGTGTGTGTGTGTGTGACACAGAGGGCTGTGTCACTCTAAACCTCACATAGCTAAACAAATATGTAAACGTGAATTGCATGTGGGCAGACACAGCGTCAGAAATTGCTCATAAGCTCCTCAGAAAAGTGTATCCTACTCTCTGTAGATCCGTCATCTGCAAGGGACTCTGAGTCAGGCTGGAGGAACTGGGTAACAGGAGTCATCCACAGAATATGCTCAGTTTTCTTAATAAGCTTTAAATGGATTATCTGACTGGGTGTGTCGGTTAGTTGCATCTGTCCTCTCTTTTCCGTGATGACAGAAGGAGCAGGCTTTATTAGTTTTTAATGCTGCGATGCCATGTGCCTTCACAGCTTCTAACTGTGCTGAGGCACTTAGCAAATCTTCATACGATGGCAATGTTTAGGTTTCTGGAATACTAAAATCTGAAAATTACTACAATTATACACAATCTTTCTGAGCATTTCGTTGGCTCTACTGATCGTTTCCAGCTCACGAATCTTAACTGAACCTCTTCACTTTTTCCCTTTACCCAGAAACGCGTCTGCTCTTTTTATTATTGATTTACAAGGCAAATTTGGCACGCGGTCCACTTACATATGCTGATTCGGGCTTATTGAAGGCAGGTGCACACTTTAATATATGTGGGCATAGGGACCCCCTTCCATCCCGTAAAAGAATACTGGGCATGTTCTCATGTGGAATATCTGTGCTCTTGTATTCATAAACCTGAAAATCGGAGGCTCTTGTATTGCTTTTACATATTACCATGAACAAATTAGAATAAAGCAGAAATAATGTTCCAACCCTACAATGGTACCATATTAAAAGTGTTTGAGCCAAAATCTGGCCTCTATTTACTGACTGAAAGGGATCCAAGAACCAAGTGCTACTCTCCTCTTAGTGATTTTGTATTACTGTTGTATAAACACAGTCATACTACACCGCAGGGACAGGTAAATGCAATACCATATTTCCATCAAAGTGAGACATGTGCGAGACCCTCCAGTTGTCCAGGGAAGTGAGCGGCTCTCACAGACGTATTGTTGTTTGCAGGAGACAGAGCTATGAACAACCCAGTTAATGTGAGAAGACCTCATTTAGTGTTCTCAAAAGTGGCTGCGTCGTCCTGGTGATTGATCCTGGAAGTCGTCAGCTGTAGCTCTCAGGTGTAAGAGGAGCAGGGTGGCAGGTGACAGTGTTCAATATTCACAGGTTAATGTGGTCAACATCTCCTAAGTAGCCTGATCCATCCCTGGCACAGCCACATGAGTGAAGGGAAAGGGAAGAGTAGGGTTGAGGTCCCTTCCTCAGCTCCTCTAACGATGTGGAACACCACTAATATAGAGCATCACGTGGTATGCAAGTTGTTTGTTCACTAGCTCAGTTCGGTAGAACTGGTTTCCTCCATCTGAATACAGGGTGGCTAGACCATACAGACACACGGTAGGTGTTCAAAAGGGTGTCCTGAGCGAATAAATGAATCAAAGAAGAAACCCATGGTTGGATGAGCTAATGCAAATTTGTAGGCGAAGTGGTAGATCGTGAAAGGATCGTATGAACTATCCAATCAAAACTTCATCTTACAGAGGAACAGACCAAGGTCACCAGAAGTTAGATGAAGTACGCAAGGGTACAGAGATCAGGGGTATGGAATAGAATATAGGTTGTTTTCCTTCCATTGTTGTGCCACACAAACACACACACACACACACACACAGGAAGTTGCCAATCTTACAACACAGCAGAGTTCACTAGCAAACATATCTTTAATATACTCCTGAATATGATATCTTGACACAGTCATGCTGAGCAACAGTTAGGTTTAGAGCCTTGAAATCAGGTGGGCAGGGCTGAGCCATGACCAAGGTGGCACAGGCAACCACGAGGAGGTAGATGGATGTGAGCTATGACTCTCGGGCTATATTACCTCAGCATAAATTGGAGCCTTTAAGCACAATGACTATAAGCACAATTCCAAGACTTTGCTCACTTTGTCTTAACTTTTGATCTCTAGTCCCCTCAAAGAACTTATCTGGATGTCCCAAAGTCAACCTGTATGGAAGTGAGCCCATTCCATCCTATAAAATCTATAACCCCATTGTGTTCCCCAGCTCTGTGGGGTAGCACCATCTGCCAGCCCCTCAGATGACCTCAAATTTTCCCTTGTTCCTTCTCCTTACATAGACTCACCCAACCCTCCTGGTAATTGAGACAATAGCTACTATTTGTCGAAGGATGATTAAATAAATGCTCAGAACAGTGTGAAGCACTCCACCTACATTACCTCATTTAACCCCATCAATGACCCTATAAGGCAGGTACTATCACCATCCTCACTCTGTGGATGAGGAATCTGACTTGGAACTTGGTAGTGATTAACCCCATAGCCAGAACTCAAACTTAAGTCTCTCATTGTAATAAGTTCAGTCTAGTGTTTAAGGTCCAAGAGAAGGAAGAACATTACCACCCCCAACTGGACCATACACCAGCAGATGTTTCCCAAACCCCTTCTTTTAAAAATGTACTGGTCACCATTCAGCAAATCCAGATAATGCATGTATGCAAAAAGGTACCTACTCCTTCCACAACCTTCCCCTGGATCCACTTAGCAGCCTAGAGCCCCGCTCACCCTCCCTTCCCCTCTATCCTATTCTTTTCTTTTCCTGTCTCCCCTGCATTCCATTTCCCCCAGCAGAGATAAAAGCATCCTACTCTATTTGCCTAAGTTGATTCAGTCGTCCTGTAAAACACCTTCAGAAATATTTTCTATTTTATAGTGACAGCACTGCACCACAGATTTAGCAAAAGTGGCCTTTCCAACTGCATCTCCAAGGAAAACGAACACAAGATAGAGCGAATCAAGAGCACCCAACCTTGGAGTGCTCAAGAGTGTACAGTGTGGCATAGAAACTTACCTCCATTTGCAGCCTCACTATCGGCGGTGATCTCCTTGCACGGTCGCCAGTGTGGGTGCCCTTTTGCCATGTTCCCAAAACAATGATGCTCTTACACTCCCCAGGCCTGTGCACTGAACTGGCTCAGATTCAGCCGGTTGCGTCCCCTCCACAGCCACAATCCAGCCTTTCATGCATAATCACTTATCTGTAGAATCTAAAATTCGGCTTTGTTCATCAATAGGTGGTGAGTGTGGTGTCATCAGTGTCCTTTTGTCAAGACCTATCACTTCACATCGCTTCATTTTCATGAGAGAAAGGTTGGATATTAAATTCCCTTGCACAGAACCAAGCATCTCCCCTGTAATAAGCTCATCACAGAGCTGCTGTTCAGAGTTGCCTTTGTTTCCTCCACACAGGGAGGCCGGAAAACCCACCAGGCAACAGGATGGCCGGAAGCCCTTTTGCCGAGCCCTTCACACACCGGCCTCTTATGAACCACAAGGGAAACAACATCCCTATAGTGTCTGGTCATGTAGCCTAAGGAGGGACAAAGTTTAACATACTCATTAAAGTAGGAGGAAAGTTCTCTACAGAAATTAAGGTCTCCATCATTAAGATGTGTTGACAAGACTACCTTTGTGTCCACGATAAGGTATTTTCAGACAAGTATTCTTCCAGTCAGGCTTCTTCAGGTTAATCAGGTTCAGGAGCTGGTATTTATCATTCATTGGAAATCATGGGACTGGAGCGCATCCAGAGGTTGGAATGTGCAGTGTGATCAATCAAGGTTTAAATGGGAGACTAAGATAGAGACAATGGCTCAGGAAACTCAAAAATGCATATTTGTAAATGATTACATGGAAGGTATACTGGGAAATGAAATTCCTTTTTAGACCCCATGAAGGTAGCACCTTTATCTACAAGAGCTTGATTCAGACACCATGAGAATACCCAAAAATTGAGGCACACCTGGCAGAGGGGTCCAAGTGGCTAGATGCTTTGACTTCAGGTCCTGTCTAGGTGCTCACTTCCCCATGCCTGGTGCTATTACGCTACTAGTACACTCACATGGAGAAGGAAGAGTGGGTGATGAGCAGAGGAATCATATTTGCTTTGTTTCTAACAAAGAATATTATAAACAAAAGGCAAGAATTATATAAGTGACTATCTACATGAAAATCATAAATCAGTGAAGATGGGAGTGCTGGCAGGATCTAGATTCCCTGAGACAACAGTGAGGCTCATGCGGGGTCTTGCATGCTCTCACTAGCCAACCCCATCTGGAGTCCTTGTCAGCAGTCAACCTGCACCTCACAGGTTCCGATGATGAAACACACAGTCACAAGCACAGCCTCCCTGGATACAGGTTGAATCACTATGGCTCCTAGCTGGTAAACCACAAGATGCTTCCACAGGTCAGAAAAGTGGAGAATCCCAAAGAACCCCAGACACCCAGGCAGAAGAGTTCAAGAGAGCACTTTTACAGAAGCCAAAGCCAGGATCATGGATGATGCTGACAGCCTGGAGAGCTTAGCCCACATGAGAAGAAGGACTCCTGATGGCCTGGTCTGTGGCTCCAGGCAACAGACCATCTTCCCTAACTGGGCAAGTTTGATTCTGGATCTGCTAGGTTTTCTTATAATAATTTCTGTGCATGAAGTTTTGTGACACCAATAACTACATTTGTGTGATAATGTATTTTGTCACTCACACACACACACAAAAAAAAATGGTTAAGGTTGCTGTCACAAATGGTAGGGCCATGGTGATGACTTTCTATAGAAAGAAACAAAGATTTCTTGACCTGTTCCTAGTACTATGAAAGTTCTGCCTAGCACAAACACCAGAAAGTTCTGCCTTAGCACAAACACCCCTACTATTCAGAACTGACAGCTAGATATTCAGAGATCTGGCATCTGTGGAAATAATCCAGGCAGGCACAATGTGAGGAAGGAAAGACAGCAATTATTTAAGGTTACATGTCTTTGTTAACTACAGCGCATCTCACAATCAGGCACAAATAGTGCCTCCTAGAGAGGGGGTCAGCACAGAGGACATCCCACTAGGCACTCATCCCTGGCCTGGGGACTACAGTGGGCCATCTGAACTTGTCCCCATTCTCTCCAGCAGGAACCATCCACTTTCCAGAACTTTTGCTCTCTAGGGCCTCATATTTCATTCATATAAGATACCCATGCATCAAATTCCAACTTGACATTTGTCCACATCAGGTATTTCCAAGTTCACCCCTTGAAGGACAGCTGGGTTAGGAGTGAAAGAGGGTCTCCTGTGCCAGGCAGCTGGAAGGCTTAGGGACAGGAGAGTGCAGAGGTCTGCATAGGTCAGTAAGGACACCAAGACTTAGCCACCCAAACAAGAGCCACCACGGCAGACAGCTCAGGAAGACACCTGTGACTCTCCTGCTGTACACCTATGGCTCTCCTACAGAAACAGAGAAAGATGTCAACCCCCTAGGTGTAGCAAAGTACAAACCTCATCCCTCCAAAAAAGATTCCAAGCACCTGAAACACTGGAATGAGTCCCTATCTATTACCTTTCAAAATCAGGAAGTGCTTGCTAACATATCTTACAAGGGCTTACTACTTTCATTCAAGGCTAGCAAGGAGCATTTTCAGGGTTGAGAAATGAGAACAAAGTCTGTGATAACTCGATCTGCGGGGATTGGCACAGTTTTCAGGAACATTTCATTCCTCCCTGTATACAGCAGTTTTTTCCTCCCTAAGACTAAACAGGGATCCTGTGTGTCAGGCAGAACTCCTGTTCTTCCCAAAGAAGACGCTCGTGAAGGTCAGGAGCATGCTTTCTGCACACGATCCAGGCTACATTCAAGAAAATGACTGATTTCAGAATTTGGTTTCAAAGTAACTTGCTGAGCTTTACAGAGCGTGTTTGAGAGGCAATGTGGTCCAAGGGATAATCATAGTTGTCATTTATTGAGCACTTAATATTTGCCAGACACTCTGTTGAGTACTTAACATATATTACGTCATTGAATTCCCACATTAATCCATGATTTTCCTCACTTCTATGGATGATAAATTGAGGCACAGAAAGTGCAAGTAATTTGGATGAAATTATACAGCAGGTAAGTGGCTAAGGTGGGAATTCAAACTCAAGCCTGTGTGAACTGGAAATGTGAACCTAGGATTACGGCCTTGGATTCCATCTTCCAATCTGCCCCTGAGCCCTGTGTACTCCTAAGCGAACCACTTCCTCCTCTCGGCACCTCATTGTGGCCTTGCTTCAGCTAAGACTTATATCAGCTGTCACTATCAGATCAAAGGCACCGCTACTTGTCTGATGGAAACCAAGTGTAGCGTGACTAATGTTCATCGCTGCTTTCCAAACTCAGATATTGAACCAACAAACGAGGCTCTGAGAACTGCTCTCACGGCATTCCTACCAAATGCTAGAACACATGCACCTGCCATTCTAGTTTCTCTATTTGGAACGCTGATTTTCTACAGGAGGCCACTGAAGTACCAATATGTTCAGAATCACACCAAATATCACTTGGCTGCTGAATGGTAGACAAGGAATGAGTATTCAAGCCTGGATGAGTCCAGAGTTGGCTCAAACACTATGCTTTCCTGACATCCATGATTTTGATGACTCCTTAGTGGAAGGTTACTACAAATTTTTCATTCAGATATCTCGCCATCATCTCAAAAACCATATCTGAAGTTGAAGTGATTATCTTACTCCCCAGGCTGATTTATCTTCCCAAATCCCCCTGTCTGGGACTGGCAGGACCATCTCCCCTTCACCAGAGCCAGAACTCAGGGTGGTCCTACCATGCCCCTCACTCACCCCAGGGCTCAGCACAGTGTGGACCACAAAGGGGTGTTCAGTAAATATTTACCGAAATCTGTGTAGGCAAACATTCATAATCTAAAGAGTCTAGAAGAAGTGAGATTTGCCTCTGCATTTCAGAAACGCCCAGCAAGTGTCATGCAGGAGAATCATTGTTAAATCATGCACCCTGGAGCCTCGGCATGGCCCTTGCAGCCACGTTCCCAGATGATGAGCCTGTCTTCTTAGCCAGCACGGAGAGCTGCCTGGCCTTGGCCCCAAGCCAGTCCTTGTCCACCATTCTCTTCACAGATGACTTCCACCAGGATTTAACCTGCAACATTCCCTTGCACAGCCCCAATTCGAATCCCGGACAAAGGGATCATTGTCCATTTCCACCCGGGCTCAGGGACACAAAACCTAGACACTAACAGAAAATGACCAAGGATGTGCTGTGACTTATAGAAAAGAATCCTATCAAACCCTGGTTCCATGTTTAAGGATGAGTTTGAGCAAGGAAAGTTGTTGCTAAAACTGAGCTGGACTAGGTCTGTGAAATAGTACGTAAGAGTTAACAGGTGTCAGGGGAAGAAAAAGGAGATGTTTTACTACTGGATTAATAGTAGTAAAATTTCATTTAACAAAACAACACAGTGAGCATAAATAGAGCAAACCAAAGGAGCCTGGACCTTGGAAGTGCAAGGAATTGCTCATTTTAGATCAAAGCTTTTAAAGATAAACAAGCTATAGGGGGAAAGTCAGGCGGGGGATGAGGGGGAGGTTGAAATTTCGCTTCTATTTCTTGATTCCAGCCGCCCTCTCTGGAGAGAATTCTTCTGTTTCATACCACAGTAATCAGTGGGACTCCTCGGGAGGGTGTGGGAGAGCTCTGCCTGCGAGGCGCGGCGGTGGGGGGGCTCTGCTCCATTTCTTTCCTTCTCCTGTAGCTCTTCTCTGCTGCGTACCTGTCATACGCACTGTACGGTACAGCTCCAGACTTGCCAAGGATCTCACAGCTAGAAAAGGGAATAGAATAGCAAACCGGTTTGGCTCATTTTAAGAGCCACGGTCAGAAACGATGTTTTCGAGTGATTCATCGTCTACCACTTATTAAGTTCCTATGAGGGGTTTGTAAATGTTAAATAGTAACATCAAAGCATTTAAACTGGTGGTCCTCAAAGTGTGATCTGGGGACCCCTCAGGTCCCTGACATCCTTTCAGGGGATCCATGAGGTCAAAACTCTCCTCATAGTGATAGCAAAGCATCATTTGGTTTTCTCTCCCTCGTTCTCTCAGAAGGTGCAGTGGAGTTCTCCAGGGGCGACACAGCGTACGCCAGTGTCTTCCCTCTGATGGCTGTATATATCTTGTATATATTCTTGTGGTTTAAATTTTTCTCAACTTCAATCTGCAAAACGGTAGATGCTGACAGATATAACTCACATAAACAAAGGCTCTCTGCAGTCCTCTGTAAGTTTGAGGAGAGTAGAGGAAACCTGAAACCAGAAAGTTTGGGCACGTCTAATTTAAACAGACTGGATCAGACCCTTGGTGTACAGATTTGTTAGCAGTTTTTTGCTGTCCACCTTTTATTGTGACTGACCACACTGAAATGTGGAAATCCTATTTAGTCTGAAGTAGGGGTGGTACTATTTATAAAATGGGTAAGTTCTCCAGTTTTCATGAGGACGTTTATATTGCATATTTGAAATCTGGAGATTTTTCAGGAATGTATCATAAAAACCACCTTCCATAAACTGTCTCTCAGGAAACAGTAATGATAACACAGCCAGTCAACTCTCATTTTTAAGCAGGTTATTGCAAACCTACAAAATCTCTGGAATCATCATTTTTATTATTATTCTTAGTGAGGCAGAGAAATCTTCCCATAGTTTTGAAGTCTTATCAGCTCAGTTTTCAGAGATATTCTCTTTCTCCAACTGCCCCATAACTAATAATTTGCTACGATTTTCACTTTGCATGATTTTTGTACTGCTAATCTTACGATACAGGCCTAGGCAGAGTGGTGTTTGATGTGAATAGAGCTTTCTCTAACAGGGTGTTAGCTGCTTGGTGTGGCTGACTTATTAACACAAAGCTACTCAGGGGTGTTTTAAACGTTTGCTTCAGTAAGTTATTTAATTAGCAAAATAATTAGAAAAATAAGTCTACCCTTTGATTTATAATCAGGAGAAATATAGATCCAAGTGAATATGGAACCAGCAAAATTAAGAATTCTATTTAATTCAATGGTGTTAAAATAAGAAACATAACACAGTGAATATTAGAAAATTGGGGAGAATGGTTGTGGACAGTACTGCCAGGAACTACTTTTGGAATAAATTAATATGTTCTGAAAAATTCACGTAAATCTCCACTGTCCGCAGTATGTGTCAGAGGCCAGAGATGGCGGGAAACACTTGGAAAAGAGGAAAGTGAATTTTTTTTTTAAATTCTCCCAGAATGGAAGTTTCTCCAGACAGAGACTTTCAAGAGAAGAGGCTCTGATTTTGATAAATTTTGATAAGCTAGAACACTGAGTACTTAGAAACAAAATATACAAAAAGACATCATATCAACCAGGAATTATTGCAGGAATCATTATGACATCATTGAAAAGTTCTATTGTTCTCTCTGTGTTGTGTTTTGTCCAGAGACGGCTCATTCTACTCCTTCTTATCACCCAGTTTCAGTTCTTTACTATCCCCCCCAAACTGAGTCCAACACCTCATGAGGTCAGCCTTAAACACGAAGCAGTCACTGATGCTTCCTAAGTCTGACATAAAATTCAACGTGATCAAGAGTAAATATTTTATTGAAATTGAAATGAGCCTGAAGCTGGCTTACTTTGTAACCTCAGGTGGTGCTCCACAGGACCCAACCTCAGTTCTGATCCAGGGACCTGTTTCCCTTCAGACACTCTCCCACTTGGAAGTCGGGTGGCTCTTGGGTGGGATCCTGACTCTGCTGCCTACTGGCTGAGAGCACATGGGCAAGACGCTTCATTCTTCAGAGTCTCTGCTCTTCACCTCCCACACCTGGGAGGTCTCATGAGACTTACATGCAATTCCCCTTGCACAATCCCTGCCACCAAAACTTGTGTTTCAAAATTTCAAAATAAATGTTATTATTGCAACACTACTTAAATATACAAAACTAAAAAAAAAGAAGAAGAAAGAAAAAAAATATTTGAGTATAGCTGGACACACCATTATCAGACAAAATGGGGTAGGAGAAAGTTTTTTGATATATTTAAGTCACTGAGTGTCTTGAATTAAGTGGGAAGTCAGTCTCATTATAAGGCTTGTCACTCTGTACATTTTCTAGGGCTTTAATTGACTCATGTAGAGGAGAGATAAGAAACGTGTGAATAGACATGTAATGTCTTTTTGAAATTCATTTTCAACTTCCCTCAACAACTGGAGGGTAAGAAAACACTCTGAGAAGACAACGGGGAAATTGTTCATTTGCACCGCCCTTCATGACCATTTTTTTCAGACGGCAGGTGTGCACTTTCCCTAGGTCTCACCAGGGGGGGTAGACCTTCCTTCAATCAACAGATGTCACTGTGATATGCACGGGACCCTGAGGAAAACAGGAATTATACAGGATCCAGCTTGGATAGTGAAAGAGACAGGCAAACAAATGCTGAAACTTTGAATCTAAGAACTGTGTTAAAAGTATTCACCATTTGGGGCGCCTGGGTGGCTAAGTGGGTTAAAGCATCTGCCTTTGGCTCAGGTCATGATCCCAGGGTCCTAGGATCAAGCCCCATTTCGGGCTCTCTGCTCACCGGGGATCCTGCTTCCTCCTCTCTCTCTCTCTGCCTGCCTCTCTGCCTACTTGTGATCTCTGTCTGTCAAATAAATAAATAAAATCTTTAAAAAAAAAAAAAAAGTATTCACCATTAGGGCAACATCTGCTCCCAACACACACACAAATTCTTCATGTTTGTGTGCAAGAAATTTATGCTTAGGATAATATTCAGGGTTTTACCACACCCTTTACTCACTGCTTCCCAAGGGAAGGAAATTCTAGAAGGAATTGGGGCCAGTGTGCTGGCCCCTTCCCCTCCCACAGCCTGGACACACATGGAGCGCCTGTGCACTAGTCTGGGCCCGCATTGGGCAAGCTCCCCTCTCTTCTCCAGGGGCACTGGGGAGGGAGTGGGTGGCTCTGATGCCAAGTGAAATATTAGCTAGCCCATTTATCCACAGAATACATTTTATCTTCTACCCTGACTTCTTTTTCCCTCCTCTTGGTTGATCCAATCTCAGCTGAGAAAGATATATCGACTGCCCCCACAAATTCTCAATATCTGGCTGAGTGAACTGGGGGCCTTAAAAAATGGACAAAGATTTACATTTAGAAAACAAAATAATATGGAGAAGACATAGCAACCACAAAGACAGCAGCTTTAGGGCTTAAGCCTAGTAGTAAATGCAGGTCATGTGGGATTTTGAACTCTTCAGGTCCATATATATTGTACTGTTTCATAACAGGCTGGAATTCAGCAAATACTGGCCACTTGGGGCATTAACAGGCCAGTGGACAAACTGGGGTCTAGAAAGCAAACTGCTGCTAGGTGTACTGGCTCAGGCCTTACCAAGCCACAGCAGCTGAAACCCAGATTTTCTTATGGTAGAAAGAGGTTCTTTCTCTCCAAAGACCTTTAAACATTAGGACACAGAAAAATGATTAGCAGCCTGTGTGGTTTCTCAGCTATGCCCACACAGGGCGTGACCCTGGGCGGCCAGACAGAAACAGGGAAGCTGAAGGTCTCCTTGGGCACTACAGAGCTCTCTGTGAGGTTGGGCTTCAAATTGTTTTTCAATAGCTGTGTTCCCCCAAACCTCAATATCTGAATTCAGGACCCAATGGGGAATCTGAAAGGACTGAGCTCTGCTTATTGGGGTTCTTGTCCAACAGCTATTAAAAGTCACCCCCACACTTCTAAGATCTCAGATTGGCACCACCAATTTTTACAAATTATAGTAGGGTCTCACTTTAGGTTTCAGAGACATGAACTCTGGCTTTATTCTTAGTAGGATTATAAAATATTATTAATAATGACAGAAAAAAATTGTTGTGTCCACTGGCATATCCCAAGTATCTATAAAAGTGCGTGTCTACAATAGGTGCTCAATGAATATTTCTGAATGACTGCCTGAATTGAATCATTTATTAAAAAGAAACTATGTCACAGTGTTGGGACAAAGAAACAACTTGAAATAAATGACTATAAACCCGAAAGTTAGTTAAGTATACATTTTAAAATATTCGTGCCTAAAATACTCTGTATCTAAGAATTCTATTTGCTTGGGTAATCAAAGGGAAACTAGATTGGCTTGAAAAGCAGGCTTAGTCTTATTATCAGATGGGGAGTGTTTTTTATAATGAAATCAGAATAAAGGAAGACAGGAGAGGTGTCTTTAAAAGAAGTGTTGAGATTTTAGAAACTGATTTGAGACTAAAGAGATATGAAGGGAAAATGACATCTTAATGGCAGATCACAAAAAGAAAAAGAAACATACACAGGGTTCACTGCTTGAAAAGAGGGCTTTAGAGAGGACCAGATTTTAGTTGTTACAGTTCAAAAAGAGAAAATGGGGCCCAAAGACATTTGATGAGCAAGATGGAACATGCTCTCTGTGAGCAGGTTAGAGTGGTTTCCCCAGAAGAGTCAGAATCCTGGAAACTCCTGAGAACACCATCTTAAAGCCGTGAATAGTCTAGGGGTCTACAAGGGCCTCTGTCTCCTGAAAATAGGGTTAGAGGGCTTCAAAATCTTTGTTCTGGACAGATAATGGACACAGGTAACCTGAAAATTATTTCACCACAAGTACCTAGAAATGGTAGACTATATAGGAAAAATAAATCCATTATATGGAGCTTATAAAAAGAAAGAAAACTCTTGGTACCAAGTGTAGAGAGACAGCCAAAATCTCCCAAGCTGGGTTTGTGTAGCTGAAAGGCCAACAGCCGGGAATGTAACATTGCTAACCTCAGTGTTTAGGACTGCATACCCATGCAGCAACAGGCAGCAAGGCCTTAGTCCCATTCAAGGTGGGAAGTTCAAACCAAAATTGCTGCAGAGATCCAGAACCCTCAAAGGACTGCATTCTCAGTGAATGGTTAGAAAGGAACCCGCCACAAGAACTGGGATTCTCATCCATTTTGGCTCAGCTCTGGGAGAAAATCAAAAACAAAAGCCCTAAGATTATAAATCTCCGGACCATAAAACACTGGCATCTGGAATTGAAATTAATTAACCAACATGATCTGAAAAATAACATATAGATTAGGGCCTACTCGTCAATAGCACTTCTCACAAAAACAGTCATAAAATTATATTCCAGGGACTAGCCCTAAACCTCAATTTCCACAAGACTCTTACAACTAAAGCTCTGCTGAAGATGAGCTCACAACCCAAAACCACAGAACACATGAAAAAATAATCCAACAATAACAAAAGTTAACACAAACAGCAAATAAAAGTGTCGCATCTCCGAAACAACAAAATAAAAGTTTTATGGAGACTGTAATATAGGCATAGTTAAAAAGATTTTGACATAAAAGAATGTCATATAACCATAGAAAAGAATAGACAATACTTAGAGAAAACAACTAGAACTGCTAGATGTAAAACATACAGTTACTAAAATTTAAATTCAATAGGTCTAACTATACATCACGGGTTAATGAAAAATTATTATATCAGACAATCTGAGGAAATTACCAATAATCACCAAGGACACATCACACAGAGATGGAAAATATATAAAAGAGAATAATCAATATGGAGAATAAAATGAATAGATCCAATTTACATCAGAAGTTTAAAACACTATAATTTCTGTCATTGCCCTCCTTTTTATTTTTCATTCCAAAGAACTTCTCTTATCTGTTCTTTTGCAAGAATCTAATGCAAGTTCCAGAAAGAACTTAAAAGTGGACTGAAGTCCTAAATATGAAAAGCAAAACTGTATAAAAAACTGTACAGCAAAACTCTACACGGGAGATTATGATATTGCAGCAGGGAAGAATTTATTTAACAAGATACAAAAAAAATACACCATAAAAGAAAAGATTAATAAATTTGATGGCATTAAAATTAAAACTTCTGTATGACAAAAGATGCTATAAACAAAGTAAAGAACCAACCCATAAGAAAGAGAAGATATTTAAAACCCAAACCATGTAACCAAGAAAATATTTTTACCCAGGATACATAAAGAACATAACTAGTCAATATGAAATTAATTCATCAATGAGTAAATGATATGAAAAGGAATCCCAATAAGTATTTTTTTAATGTTTCAAACTCTTTCTAGTAACCAGGGAAATGCACATTAAAATAAAGACATGACATGTTACATCCACCTGATTAAAAAAATGAATAAATCTGATAACACAAAGTATTGAGGAGAGCATGAGAAGATGGAACACATACCACTTGCTAGAGTATATTTGGTTCAACTACTGGCAGACCTCACCAGTTCCAGACCACCACCAAAAGCAAATATCATAGAAAATCAAGTCAAATGAAACTTTTGATTTCTCAGTGCATATAAAAGTTATGTTTATACTATACCATAGTCTGTTAAGTAGACAATAGCATTATATCTACAAAAAGATACATTCCTTAATTTAAAAATACTTTATCAGGGTGCCTGGGTGGCTCAGTGGGTTAAGCCACTGCCTTCGGCTCAGGTCATGATCTCAGGGTCCTGGGATCAAGTCCCGCATCGGGCTCTCTACTCAGCAGGGAGCCTGCTTCCTCCTCTCTCTCTCTGCCTGCCTCTCTGCCTACTTGTGATCTCTCTCTGTCAAATAAATAAATAAAATCTTTAAAAAAAAAAAAAACACTTTATCACTGAACACCTGAACCATCATTTGTCTTTTTGCTGGTGAGTGTCTTGCCTTGGTGTGGATGGCTGCTGACTGACCAGGGTGGTGGTTGCTGAAGGCTGGGGCAGCTACAGCAATTTCTGAAAATAAAACAACACTGAAGTTTGCCATGTCCATTGACTCTTCCTTTCATCAGTGATTTCTCTGTATCATGTGATACAGTTTGGTAGCATTTCACCCACAGTAGAACTTCTTTCAAAATGGAAATCAATCCTCTCAAACCCCATTGCTCTTTTATTAGCTAAATTTACATAATATTCAAATCTTTTGTGGTCATTTCGACAGTCTTCATGGCATCTTCACCAGGAATAGATTCCATCTCAAGGAACCACTTTCATTACTCATCCATGAGAAGCAGCTCCTCATCCATTCAAGTTTGATCGTGAGATTGCCCCAATGTGGTCCCATCTTCAGACCCCATTTCTAATTCCAGTTCTCTTGCTGTTTCCACCACCTCGACAGTGACTGCCCCCACAGACATCTTGGAGTCCTCAAAGCCATCCATATTTCTGTTAATGTTGATATTTTGACCCCTTCCCATGAATCACAAATGCTCTTAATTGTATCTAGAATGTTGAATCCTTTCTAGAAGGTTTTCAATTTAGTTTACCCAGATGCATCAGAAGAATTACTATCTATGGCAGCAATAGCCTTTTGAGACATATTTCTTAAATAATAAGACTTAAAGATCAAAACTAACCCCCTAATCCATGGGCCACAGGAGAGGAGATGTTGCATCAGCATGCATGAAGACATTAGTTTCATTGCACATCTCCATCAGAGCTCTTCAGTGACCAGGTGCATTGTCAGTGAACAGTAATATTTTGAAAGAAACCTTTTTTTTCTGATCACTAGATCTCAACAGTGGGCCTCAAATATTTAATATATTTAGTTAACCATGTTGTAAACAGATGTACTGTCATTCAGGCTTTGTTGTTCCATTTATAGAGCACAGGCAGGGTAGATTTAGCATCATTATTGAGGGCCCTGGGATTTTCAGAATGGTCATTGAGCATTGGTTTCACCTTCAACTCACTGGCCGCATTAACCCATAACAAGACAGTCAGCCTGTCCTTTGAATCCAGGCACTGACTTCTCTTCTCTAGCTATGAAGGTCCTAGATGGCTCTTCTTCCAGTATATAAGGCTGTTTCATCTACATTGTGGAGGGTAGCACCACCTTCTTGATTTAGCTTCGCTAGACCTTCTGGGTAACTTCCTGCGGCTTCTCCACCAGCTCTTGCTGCTTCATTTTGCACATTGATGTTATAGAGACAGCTTCTTTCCTTAAAGCTCATGAGCCCACCTCTATGCCTTCAAACTTTCCTTCCGCAGCTTCCTCACCTCTCTCAGTCCTCAGAGAATCAGTGTTAGGTCTTGCTCTGGATTAGTCTTGGCTTAGAAGTGTTGTGGCTGGATTGATCTTCTATCTGGACTACTCAGATTTTCTCCATATCAGCAATAGGTCTGTTTTACTTTCTTATCATTGGTGTGTTCACTATAGAAGCACTTTTAAAGTCCTTCAAAAACTTCTCCTTTGCATTCACAACTTGGCTAACATTTGGTGCAAGAGGCCTAGTTTTCAGCCTATTGTGGCTTTCAACCTGCCTTGCTCACTAAGCTTCATCACTTCTAGCTTTTGATTCAAAGTGAGAGATGTGCAACTCTTCCTTTCATTTGAACACTTAGAAGCCAAGGTAGGGTTACTAATTGGCCTAATTTCAATTTTGTTTCTCAGGGAGTCGGGAAGCCTGAGGAGCAGGAGAGAGTTATGGGGGAATGGCCAGTCAAGAAAGCACTAAGAGCACACCCAATGATTATCAATGGAGTTTGCCATCTTATATGGGGACAGCTTGTGGTGCCTCAAATTAAAACAGTAACATCAAAGCCCACTGATCATAGAGCACCACAACAAATATAATAATCATGAAAAAGTTGGAAATATTGCAAGAATTACCAAAATGTGACACAGAGACACAAAGTGAGCAAATGCTGTTGGAAGAAAAAATGGTGTTGATAGACAGGCTCTATGCAGGGCTGTTACAAACATTCAATTTGTAAAACATGCAGTATTCATGAGGCACAATAAAGCAAAATACAATAAAACAGGTTCTGCCTATATTTATCAGGTCAAAGTTAAAGATGGCTACACACTGCCCTAAATACTCCCACACATCCTCTTATCAGAAATGCACAAGAATGTTTGCTGCAAAGTTATAAGTAACAGCAAAATGATAAGTCCATCACAGGGGAAATGGATAAATAAAATGATGTTTAATATTGTGAAATATTATATAGAAGTTTAAGTAAATGAATAGTATTTACATAAATATACTTCAAAACACTATATTGAATGAGAAAAGTGAGTTGCAAAACAATATGTCATCACTTATGTACATTTTAAGGCATAAAAACAGCATATATTATTTGCAGATATATTCTATGGGAGGAAAGCACAAAAGCAAAAATACATGGAACAAGTATACACCAGGATGTTTGTGACGATTTCAGCATGGTAATTCCACTGCAAAAGGTAGGAGGAAGGAGTAAGAGAAGGAAGAAGGCAGCTTTAAATATATCTTTAAATTTTATTTCTTTTTAATGAGAAATCTGAAACATATAAGTGTGTGTGTGCATTCACATCTACTTTATTTTGGAGGTGACTACATGGGTATCTAATAACATATCTACATTTCATAATCCAAAATGCTTTATCATTCAAAATGATTTTTTAAGTAAAATGATTATAGAGAAGAAGGAAGGAGGTCCTTGTAGAAATACATACTAAGAAGAAGAGGCAGTGTTTGAAAGATTAAAAGAGGGAGGGTACCAGTCAGGTGAAGTCAGCACTGAATTTATGTGTTCATAATACTTATTATATTTCTCTTAGTTATTTATGTCGCATTTGATTTTAAAGCATATTTGAAGCACTTTACAACAAATAAGCCTTTACAATTGGCTTATTAAATAAGAGTAAAAGAATCAGCCTATGAAATGAAGATATTGTAACAGAAGACTAGGCTAGAACAGGTAGCAGGGATGGCGTCATGTAATGTTATAATCACAGGATCTGGGAGAGATTGTCTGAATTTGAACACAAGCTCCACCACTAACTAGCTGACCCCTGTACAAGCCAGCTGCCTCTGTGAACCTCAACTTTCTCATCTGTGAAATAAGGATTCTACTGGTAGCTACTTTGTAGGGCAGTTATAAGGATTAAATGAAAGGATTATATAAAGTCTTTACTTAGTTCCTTGACAGAGATCTAGTAAGTGCTCAATAAATGTTAGTTTACAATTTCTCTTTTTATTCTAGAAATTAAGTATAGAACATAACCTAAGCTTTTTACCAGCTAGACCAAGCAAAAACTAACTCAAGCAGTTACATAGATCCCATTACTTTAGAGGGAGGGATGGATGGATGGAGGGGTGGATGGATGGAGGGGTGGATGGATGGA